>NC_083409.1:12614680-12741900 GCF_020745735.1 Hemiscyllium ocellatum
TGGAACAGCTCTTTGTCAAGTTACATTTTTTTTGTCAGTTGATTTTCAAATAGTTAAGTTATTCTAAATTCTGGTTTCTTTTGATTGTAAATAAATTCTCTTTTCCTTCAAGCTGAGTGGTTTGACCAGTTGTATCAATCCTGGAATATCCAGGTTACATTTGCTTACACAAATCGAAAAGGTAAGGTCTGGGCTGCATTCTTAAAATGTTTCAAAGGGTCTGGCCTGGTCCAAAACAATGTCACAGAGTCCTACAGCATGGAGACAGGCCATTTGGACCAAACTGGTCCATGCCAACCAAAATGTCCATTTACGCTAATCCTGCACTTGGCCCATATCCTTCTGAATCCTGTCCTTTGCTGTATTTGTCAAATGCCTTTTAAATGTTATTAATGTACCCACCTCAACCACTTCCACTGGCAGCTCATTCCATATGCAAACAACCCTCTGTGTAAAAAGGTTGCCCTCAGGTTCCCTTTTATTCTTTCCCCTCTCGCCTTAACTGATGCGCTCTAGTTCATATTCACAAACCTTAGGGAAAAGACCGAGTGATATCACCCTATCCATGCCTCTCATGATCTTATGAGGTCCTCCCTCAGTCTCCTACACTCTCAAGAAAAAAAGTACTCTCCCTTTAACCCAAACGATTGAATGCTGGCAAATTTCTTCTGCACTCTTTCCAGTTTAATAACATCCTTCCTGGAACAAGGTGACCAAAACGGAACACAATATTCAAGTGTGGCTTCACCAGTGTCCTGTATAACTGCAATAAATAACTTCTCAACATCTGTAGTCAATGCCCTGACTGATGAAGGGCACTACAGAAAAAGCTTCTCTTCTCTGCTCTATTTACTGTGACTCCATTTTCAGAGAACTGCTTACCTGAATTCTAAGGACCCTCTGTTCCATTATATTCCTTAAGGCCCTATCATTCACCCTCAAACACCTACCTTGCTTTAAATTTCCAAAATACAAGACCTCACATTTATCTATATTAAACTCTATTTGTCATTTCTCGGCCCACTTCCAGCTGAGCAAGGTCCTGCTGCAATTTCTGATAACTGTCCGCACTGTCCACGATGCTGCTTATTTGAGTGTCATCAGCAAACTCACTAACCATGCCTTGTACATTCTCATCCAAACATTGTTATAGATAACAAACAGCAATGGGCTCAGCACTGACCACTGAGGCACTCCCACTAGTCACAGGCCTCCAGTACAATAAGGATACTTCCCCTATTACCCTGTACTTTCTACCATCAAGCCAATCATGTATCCAATTTGCCAGGTCACCTTGGATACCATGCAATCTAACCTTCCACAACAGACTACCCTGTGGAACCTTATCAAAGGCCTCATTGAAATCCATAGACCATGTCTACCATCCTGCCCTCATCAACCTTCCTGGTAAATTCATCAAAGTAACTTAATTATGTGAGGCATATTCTCCCACTCACAAAGTCATGCTGACAACTCCTAATTCAAATCCACCTCTTTCCAAATGCATGTGTATCTAATCTTATCAACAACTTACCCACCACAAATGTTAGGCTTATAATTCCCAGGCTTTTGTTTTTCAGCCCTTTTTGAACAATGGCACAGTCTTCGCTATCCTCCAGTCTTCAGGCACCTCACCTGTGGCTAACCATGATGCTTAAATATCAGCCAGTACACCTGACCTTCAAGAGAGTTGGGAGCAAAGCGAGTGGAGAGGGCATCACTAAGGTGGAGGGGTTGAGGCAGCTGAAAGGTCTGAAGGTGGATAAATCATTCAGACCCGATGGACTACACGCCAGAGTTCTGATGGAGATAGCTAAGGTAATTGTAGGGCCATTGGCTGTGATCTTTCAGAAATCACTGGAGTTGGGTGGTCCCAGAAGACTGGAAAATAGTGAATGTAACATCCCTGTTTAAGAAAGGAGGGAGGCAGAGATGGGACATTATAAGCTGGTTAGCCTGACCTCAGTCATTGGTAAGATTTTAGAGGTCTACTAAGGTGAGATTGCAGGTATTTGGAATCTCACCTGTAAGCCTGGTAAAATTGCAGCCTGGTAAAATTGGGCTGAGTTAGCACAGCTTCATCAAAGGGAGGCATGCCTGATAAATCTGTTAGAAATCTTTGAGGATAACAAGTGAGTTAGACAAGGAGAGCCAGTGGATGTGATCCATTTGGATTTCCACCAGGCCTTTGACAGGGTACATTAAAGGAGACTGCTAATCAAACAGAGCCCATGCTGTCAGGAGCAAGGCACTGCGAATTGTAGAGGATTGGCTGCCCGGCACAAAGGCGAGAGTAGGGACAAAGGGATTTTTTTTTCTGGATGGCTGTGGTGCTTTGTGGCGATCCGCAGGGATCTGTGTTGGGACCACAACTATTCACATTATCCATTAACAATCTGGATAAGGAACTGAAGATATTGTTCATATGTTTGTAGATGACACAAAAATTGGTGAAAGGACAGGTGGAGTTGAGGAAGTGGGGGAGATTGCAGAAGACTTGGTCAGGCTGGGAGAATAGCAAAGAAGTGGCAGGTGGAGTACAATGCGGGGACTTGTGAGGCTAGATACTTTGGTGGGAAGAATAGAGGCACAGACTTTTCTAAGTGAGGAAAGATTTCAGAAATCTGAAGCACAAAGAGAATTGGAGTCCTTGCTCAGGTTTCTCTGAAGGTTAACGTGCAGGTTCATCATTGGCTGTTTGAAAGGCAGTTACAATGTTAGCATTAACTTTAACGTCAGAGGTGTACTGCTGCGTTTGTATAAGTCTTTGATCAGACCACATTTGGAATTTTGGTCTCCTATTAAGGAAGGATGTGCTGTCATTGGAGAGGGTCCAGAGGAAAAAGTGAGAAAGAATAAGAATGACCTGGGAATGAAGGGGGTGTCATATAAAGAGTGGTTGAGGATTCTGGATCTGTTGCAATTGTGTTTAGAAAAGATGAGGGGGGAATCTTATTGAAACTACAGAATATTGAGAGGCCTGGAGAACATGGAGAAGGTGTTTCCACGAATAGAAGAAACTCGGGCTGAAGGCACAGCCTCAGAGTGATCCGTCAGAACTGAGAAAGGAGGCATTTCTTTCAGCCACTCATGGTGGTGAATCTCGGAATTCATTGTCACAGAGCTCAATGGATCCAAGATGTTGAGAGTATTAAAACAGAGACAGAATAGGTTCTTGATCAGTAAGGAGATCAAATGTCACCCTGAGATGGCAGGAGCTACTCACTGATTTCACTCCATGCTGTAGGATTTGGGACCACAGTTGCAAATGACAGAGCTCCTCCACACGGTGAGTAAAACTTACTGACTTTGATCTTGCTGCTTAAAGGGGGCAATGAACTAAAGAGATACAGCTGTACAAAAACCCAGCTTTGAGACACAGTGCTCCTCAATCAACCATTTCATTCACTGCAGCTTCCCACTAACACCTTCAACAATCTCTGCCTCGAGGTTGTGAACTTTATTTTTCATTGTTAAATCTTGCAGCTGTTCTTCACATGTGGCCATGGAGTGGAAGAGGGAAGCTTGAGGCCTTCAGTGAGCGTTGAGACACCACAGGGACTGGAGTGTATCGTGGACAGTGACAATCCCAGCATGGGGTAATTTGTGCAGTTTCATTTAGATCTAACTGTGGGATATGACAGTTCAGGCAGTGGGGCTGTGTGTCCATTATTATGCATTTTATATAACCGTGGATGTGTCAGTGCAGGAGGTGATTCTGTGTGCTTTGAGGTTTTTGTACGGCTCTGTATCACTGTGAAGGCCAGCTGTAATCTGCATACAGTAATAGTCAGCGACATCCTCATTCTGAACATTGCTGATTGTCAGGGTGAAACTGGTCCCTGATCCACTGCCGGTGAATCGCTCGGAGACTCCTGTGAATCGATTTGTTGCAGCATAGATCAGGAGAGAGGGTTTCTGACCTTCTCGCTGCTGGTACCAGGAAAGCTCATTGCTAACATATTGACTGGCCGTACAGGTGAGTGTTGCGGTCTGGCCCAGTCCCACTGACAGCACCGGGGGAGACTGGGTCATGATGATGTCCCCACTGATACCTGAGGGGTCAGAGAGAAACACAGTGAAGTCAGAACTGTCACAGAAAGAGCCTGTCAAATGAGAGATTGTTGGAGACACTGAGCATTCCTCTGGTTTCAGCATTTTCCCTTCAATCACAAGTCAGTGGAATTGGAGTGAAATGGAGAGCAGCTAAAGATTCAAGGTGGAAGGAGAGAGATTTGTACCTGCGACACAGAATGCCAGGGGCCAGATCAGCTGGATGTGTGAAATCATGGTGTGTGCTCCTGTCCCTGTGCCTGGTTCCTGATAAACTCTCCCTTCACTGGGCTCTGCTTTATAAAGCTGCAGCCTGTGAGAGTCTGACTGGGTGTTCCTCAGTATGTAAATGGCATCAGGCAGAGAGAGCCACGTCAGCCCCTCACACTTCCTCTTCTCTCTCTCTATCTCTCTCTCTTTGTCTCAGAGAGTGATTGATGTGAACAGCACTGAATGAGGCCATTTGGCCCATTGTGTTTGTGCTAGTAAACAAAGATCTGATGACACTAATCCCATCCTCCAGCTCTTGGCCCATTACCCTGGAGGTTACAGCAACACAAGGGAATATCTAAACACTGCTCCAATGTCACAAGAGTTTGTGATTCAACCAGCCTTTCAGGCAGTGAGTTCCAGACTCCCCCCACCCTCTGGTTGAAAACATTTCTCCTCAATTCTCCTCTCACTCTGCAACTCAACTGGGCCTGGATTCACTCGAGTTTAGATGGATGAGAGGGGATCTGATTGAAACATATAAAATTCTAACAGGGCTGGGCAGGGAGGAGGTTCCCCTGGTTGGGGAATCTGGAACCAGGGGACACAGTCTCAGGGAGATACGGGGTAGACCATTTAGGACTGAGATGAGGAAACATTTCTTCACTCAGAGGATGGTCAACCTGATGAATTCTCTACCACAAACGGCTGTGGAGGACAAGGAACTGAATATATTCAAGAAAAAGAAAAGAGTTGTTTTGCATTTTAACAGCATGAAAGAAATGGGGGGGGAAAGCAGCAACACAGCATTGAGAGAGAGGATCAGCCATGATCATACTGAATGACACACAAGACTCAAAGGGCCAAATGGCCTGCTCCTGCTCCAAGTTTCTATGTGTCCATGTCTGTGTTACCTTCAATCTCTGTCCCTGGTTATTGAGTCCTTTACTCTTGTATAAAGTGCCTTCCTATGCAACACATCACTGCCAACAATTATCTTATACCTCTCTATCAGGTCCCTCTCAACCTTCAATGCTCCAAGGAAAACTGCCCCAACCTTTCCAATCTTTCCTCATAGCTGACCCTCCATCCCAGGCAGCATCCTGGGAAATCTCCTCTGCCCCCTCTCAAGTACAATCACATCCTTCCCAGAATGTGGTGACCAGGACCTCTCTCTCTCTCTCTCTTTTCCCCTTTCTGTCTCACATCTGCTACTTTGATCTCTCTACATCTATCTCTCTCTCCCCACTGTTAATCTCTCTCATATTCTCTCTCTCTCACTCTGTCTCATAGCCACTCTCTCCAACTCACTCACGTTTCTTCACTCCGTCTCATAATCTTTCTCCATCTCTCACTGTCTTCGTCACTTGCTCCATCTCTCACTTCAATTGAAAGCCTCCAAATGTTATCTACCCCTCTCTATTTCTCCATCTGTCCCTCCCTCCTTCTCCACATTCCACTTGACCTCTATTTCTCTTTCTCTGTCTCGCTTCTTTTTCTTTCTCACAGTGTCCCAGGTGGTGACAGTTGAATTCAGGATAAATCTCTCTCTGCTCTGTCCCACAAATGGATGTTAACCCTTGACCCCAGAATCATGTCTTCTCCTGGAGTAAAGGTCCATTTCCACATTGACCAGGTTTTGGTATCTCTCAGGAAGATGGACAGATTCTTGTTAAATGAAAGGCAGTTTTGTGCTGTTGGCCTATTCTCACTGGGGACTGGTTTGGACACAAACCTCATTCCACGAAGGTCCAGCAGAGAGAGGAGATCCTCAGGCCATCAGTGTGAGTTGGAGGGGCAGGACAGGCTCTAACCCACTGACCCATCCTGTTCATTCACATCATGTTCCAATCCCTTCCTCTCTCCTTCCCCTTCCATGATCAGTCTCTGAGTCAGGGTGTTTTACTGGGATGAGGGTTGTCCATCACACAGTTACAACAGAAAGAAACTGAACCCCACACCCACCATGGTGTCCACGATGCATTGGATTCTTCAACAGAGTCCAGTAAACATGGATGTCAGTTCACAAGAGTGCCCCATGGAGAGACATGGGCCTCCTTCCCACTGAAGCTCCCTATAGAGACCAGTAAACATGGGCATTGTTCCTGCTTGAGCCTCCAATAAAGACCAGTAAATGTTGGCCTCCTTCCTAATGGACTCTCCAAAGGAGACCAGTAAACATGGACCTCCTTCTGACTGGAAGACCAGGAAATGTGGGCCTCCTATTCACTTGTCGTTCTAATGGAGACAAGTGGATAGTTTAGTTTTTGAAGAAATAGGTAGATTAAGATAGATCAGTACACATCGTCGACATGGAGTTTAGCAAGGCCTTAGACAAGGTTCCCCGTTGTAGACTGCTTAGTAAGATTATATCACAGAGGATCCAGGTAGAGCTAACCAATTGGATATAAAATGGGCCTGATGGTAGGAGGCAGAGGCTGGTGAGACAGGGTTGTTCTTCAGACTGGAGGCTAGTGACCAGCCGTCTGCCACAAGAATCGATCCTGGATCCACTGTTGTTCATCATTTACATGAACAATTTGGATGAGAAAATAGCAGAATGGTTCAGGAAGTTTGTGGCTGACATTAAATTTGTTGGCATCGTTAACAGGCAAGAAGGTTATCTAAGATTGCAATGTCATCTTCACCAACTGGACCAGTGGGTCAACAAATCCAGATGGAGTTTGATTTCGAGAAATGCAAGGAGTTGCATTTTGGTAAGACCAACCAGGGCAGGAATTACACAATTAATGGTAGAGCCATGGGGAGTGTTGTTGAACAGAGAGACTGAGGGGTACAGGTGCATAGTTCCTTGAAAGTGGTGTCACAGGTAGACAGGATGGTGAAGAAGGTATTTGGCACGCTCACCTTCACTGGTCAAAGCAGGGAGTACAGGAGCTGGGACATCATGTTACAGCTGTACAAGGCATTGGTAAGGCCACATTTGGACACTGTGTACATTCCTGCTCACCCTGCTATAGGAAGGAAGTTATGACAGTGGTTTGAATAAAAGAAAGATTAACAGGGATGTTACCAAGGTTGGTGAGTTTGAATTATAAGGCGAGGATGGATAGGCCGAGAGATTTTTCCAGTGAATGCAGGAGATTGAGGGGTGACCTTAGAGAGGTTTATAGAATCATTAGGGCCATAGATAAGGTGAATAGCCAAAGTTTTTTTTTCTCCCCAGAGTAGGAGAGTCCAGTATGAGAAGGAATAGGTTTAAGTTGAGAGGGGAAAGAATTAGAAGGGGCCTGAGAGACAACCTTTCCACACAGAGGATGGTGTGTATGTGCAATGAACTGCCAGAGGTAGTGGTAGAGGTCAGTACAATTACTACATTTCAAGGGCATTTTTACAGGAACATGGATAGGAAGGATTTAGAGAGGGTTGGGCCAAACACAGGCAAATGGGACTAGTACAGTTTTGGAAACTTGGTCGGCATGGATGAGTTGAGCTGAAGGGCCTGCTGCCATGCTGTAAACCTCTATGGCTCTATGATGATGTAAACATGTGGCACCTTCCCATGGACCAATAAACAGTAAACATGGGCCTCCTTCCCACTGGACTGTCCAGTACCTGAGCTGTAACACCACATCCTGTCCATTACGTAGGTCTCTTATTTCAATCTGCACAACATTGTTTGTCTCTGCATTACCTCAGCCTCTTGACCACAGAAACCCCAATTCCTGCTTATCCCACCTCCTGACTCTATGATTTCAATGTCCTCTCCCAGCTTCATGAAGCCACATTCCATAAACCCCAACTTGTCTGATGTGGAGTGGTCCCTTCCCTGTCTTACAACTACAGTTGTTCCAGAATCTGACCTCACTGCCAGCCAATTGCCTCCATGGCCTCCCTCCTCCCTCAATCTGTGTCCTGCTGTAGACTCACATTCCCTCCCTCCCCATTCCACCTTCTGTCTCTGGTCTCCTGCCCATTGCTGCTTCCTCCATCCCACCATTGACAGCAGAGCCTTCAGACCCCGAGAGTATCCTCTCTGCCCTCCTGCCATTCATCCCTCCCTCTCTCGTCGTTTGTGCTCTTGAATATACTGTTCAGTTTCATCACTTTTGGTTCGCTGTTCCCTTGCCATTGGTTTGCTGATTTATTCTGGTAAATCTAGACTGGTGTGTTCTCTGAGTTGGTTCAAGAGTGTTTTGCTTGAGAAAACACTTCTGTGAACTGGTTTGCCTGTTTCTCCCAGTCTTTGTGTAAAGGTGAGACTAAGTGTGTAAATGCTGTCATTTCATGGAGCAATCCAGTCAGTCCCACCCCCTCCCCTACTCGACCCCCAGAGCCTTGCAGGTTTATTTCCATCAAGAGCCCATCCAATCTGCCATTGCAATAACTGAGTGTCTTCACCTGCCTCACCTGAATGGGCACTAACTTCCAAGTCATTACCAATTGCTGCTAAAGAAAACATTCTTCCTGACATCCCATATCTTTTGTCCAACAAAATGCAAGGTAATCTCAATGTGAAGATGGGATTTTGTCTCCACACGGACTGTGCAGTTGTCACCCTTACTGATACTGTCATGGACAGATACACCAACAGCAGGCAGGTTGGTGAGGGTGATAGTGAGTATGTTTTTCCCTCTTATTGGTTCCCTCACCACCTGCCCCAGGTCCAGTCGAGCAGCTGAATTAGGTGGAGCGTGACCACCTTGCTCAGCAATGATGCTTCTGAGCAGGTCTTGATGGTGGACTTTGAAACCCCTTACTCAGAGTATATCCTGCATCATTCCCTCCCTCAGTGCTCCCTCCAAGTGTTGTTCAACATGGAGGAGGACTGACTGCTCAGTTGAGGTTGGAGGGGAGGGCGGTGCTATGTGGTAATCAGCAGGAGGTTTCCTTCCCCATGTTTGACCTGCTGTCATGAGGCTTCATGGGTTCCATAGTTAATGGTGAGGACTCCCAGGGCAATCCCTTTCCGACTACACACACCACTGAGTTGCCTCCCCTGCTTGGTCTATCCTGCCAGTTAAAAACTGAATGAAGGAACAATTCTGTGCAGGTTTCACAGCTTGGAGACAGAGCTGCTGCTGGATTCTGTTTCTGATCGCCGAGTACAGGCGTGTGTGTTTGTGAGAGAGTGACTGTCCTTTTTCCCATCACTGTGCTGTTTCTGAAAAGAAAAATCCCAGAACCAGCCTCCTGTGCTGTCAGGTTCCAGGGAGTGCAGATGGTTCACAGTTTTCTCCCATCTCAGTAACAAACACCCAGCTGCTCCGAGCTCCTTCTTTCACTTCCTCTTTTGGTGAAGTTTCAACCTTGTGCTCTGACAGTCTTTGCAGTTATTTTTTACACTGGGGCTTTCTGCTGTGGTCAGAACCTCTAATAATAAATGTCCAATCAGTGACAATCACAGCAGCTAAGAGCAGTCAGGACTGAGGAGCCAGGCTCACTGGGAAACACATTGGGAAGATCAAAGCCATCCCCTTCAGATCCTGGTAGAAACTCCTTCCCTCTCCCTGAGCACTATCTGCTGCTCAACCAGACTCTTTACAAACTTGGCCTCATCTTTGGGGCCGATCTGAGCACCATACCCTCCATCTCACAAAGATCAGCCACTGAAAATCTCTGTCATGTGTATGGAACTCCAAACATGACCATACCAATGTTGTGCTTGCACACATCACAGCCACTGCCCTCCGTAACCTTCAGCTCATTCCAAATTCTGCTGCCCATATCCAAACTCACATCAAATCCCATTCCTCCATTCCCCTGCACCCTGTGCCTACATTGGCTCCTGGTCCAGCAACACCTCGATTTTCAAATTCTCATCCTTGTTCTCAAGTCCCTCCCTGTCCTCCACTCTCCCTATCTCTGTAACTTCCTCCAAACTGCCTCACTCAGTGTGGTCAACAATCTTGGATATATGGCTGTCTATTCTTTCATCCAAGTCATTGAGAAATATCGTGAAATGCTGAGGTTCCGGCCCAGTTCCCTGGGGACACCACTATCCACATTTTAGTCATTGGAGAGCACACACATTATCCATCCTCTCTGTCTCCTAACTCCAAACTAATTCCTGACCAAAGATAAATACTTTTCTCTAACTGGCGAGAATGGGTGAAAGCAGAGGGACATAGTGGAAGGATACTTGTCAGACTGGAGGCCTGAGTCTAGTGGAGTGCCTCAGGATTGATGCTGGGTTCATTACTGTTTGTTATCAATATCAATGATTTAGAAGACATTCCATTAGCTGGTATTGTGGACAATGAGGAAGGTTGTCAGATATTGTAACAGGACCTTGATCAGCTGTGGAAGTGGGAAAAGGAATGATAAATTGAGTTTAATGTAGATAAATATGAGGACTTGCATTTTGGAAAGTTAAATCAAGGTAGGAGTTTCATGGTGAATGGGAAGGCCATAAGGACTGTAGTGGAACAGTGGGATCTCGGAGTTCAGGTGCACAGTTCCCTGAAAGTTGAGTCACAGTTAGACAGGGCAGTGAAGAAAGCTTTTGGCACACTGGCCGTCATCAGTCAGGGCACTGGGTGTAGAAGGTGGGAAGTTATGTTTCAATTGTACATGATGCTGGTGAGGCTGCACGTGGAGTATTGTGTTCAGTTTTGGTCACCTTGTTATATGAAGGATATTATTAAACTGGAAAGAGTGCAGAATAAATTTACAAGGATGTTGCCAGGTTTCAACATCTGAGTTTTTGGGAGAGGTTGGACAAGCTAGGACATTTTTCTGAAGAGTGTCGGAGAGTAAAGGGGAATCTTTTAGAAGTGTATAAGATCTTCAGAGACATGGATAGGGTGACTGCACTCAATCTTTGTTCCAGGGTTGGGGAATCAAGGACTAGAGGGCATCAGTTGAAGGTTAGAATAAACGGGAACCTGAGGGGCAACATTTTTACGCAGAGGGTGGTACTCGTATGGAATGAGCTGCCAGCTGAAGTGATTGAGGCTGGTACATTAACAACATTTAAAAGGCATTTGGACAAATACATAGATAGTATGTAATTTGAAGGAAATGGGCCAAGTGGAGGGAAATGGGGTTAGTGTGGGTGGATATTTTGTTCAGCACGGTCCAGTTTGGGCCAAAGGGCCTGTCCCTGTGCTGTAGGACTCGATGACTCTGTGACTCTATAATTCCATATGTTTCCATGTTTATGAACAGCCTCTCAAACATAGAAACAGAGGAACTAGGAGCAGGAGGAGGCCGTTCAGCCCTTCAAGTCAGCTCTGCCAGTCAATATGACCATGGCTGATCATCCAACTTAGTCTCCTGTTCCCACTTTTTCTCCATAACCTTTAATCCCTTTCGCCTTCTTGAAAACATTTAATATTTTGGGCTCAATTGCTTTCTGTGACAAAATATTCCACTAGCTTCCCACTCTCTGGCTAAAGAAATGTCTCCTCATCTCAGTCTGAAATGGCCTTTCCCTTTTCTTTAAAATGTGATTCCTGGTTCTGGACTTTCCAGTCATCAGGAACACAATTCCCGTGCTTACCGGTCTTGTCCTGTTAGGATTTTACAGGTTTCAATGTGTTTCCTCTCAAATTTCTGAACTCCAGTGAATATAATCCTAACAAATCCAGTTTCTCATCAGATCTAAATGCTGTCCTCCCAGGAATCAGTCTGGTAAACCTTCGCTGCCCTCCTTCCACAGCCAGAACATCCTTCTTCAGATAAGGAGCCCGAAACTACCCACGACAGAATCATAAAATCACACAAGAGGCCCTTCAGCCCATTAACTGTGTACCAGCCAAACTACACTAAACCTACACCAGTCCCACTTTCCAACATGCGGCACATAGCTTGAATGTTCTGATATTTCAACTGCTCACCCAAGTACTTTTTAAAGTTTGTGAGGTTTCCCACCTCAACTACTTTCCCAGACTGTGTATTCCAGACCACCCACCATCCTCTGGGTCAAAAACACTTTCCTCAAAACATCTTGAAACCTCCTATCTTTGACATTGAATGTGAACCAACTTGTTATTGACCCTCCCAAGAAGGAGAACAGCTGCTTTCTCTCCTCCCTGTCCATTCCCCTCATCACCTTATACACTTCGATCAGGTGCCCCTCCACCTTCTCTGCTCTGAAGAAAACAACCCGAGATGATCCAATTTCTCTTCATCACTGAGAGGTTCCATCCCACACAACATCCTGGTGATTCCCCTCTGCACCCCATCCAGTGCAATCACATCTTTCCTACAGTGTGGTGACCTGAACTGCACACAGTGCTCCAGCTGTGGCCTCACCAATGTTCTGCTTAACTGCAACATCTCCTCCTGCTTTTATAACCGATACCTGACATGACAAAGCCAAGTGTCCCCTATGCCTTCTTAACTGCTCTGTTAACCTGTCTTGCCACATTCATTGATCAATGGAGAAGCACCCAAGATCACTCTGTTCCTTTGAGCTTCCTCAGTTCAAAGAACAAAGAGCAATGAAAATTATAGCACAAGAACTGGCCCTTTGGCCCTACTAGCCTGCACTGGTCCATATCATCCACTGAAACCTATCGTCAATTTTCCAATGGTCTGTCTCCCTTTGCTCCCTGCCCATCCATGTTTGTATCTAGATATATCTTAAATGATGTTATTGTGCCTGCCTCTACCACCTCCACTGGCAACATGCTCCAGGATCAATCACCCTCTGTGTGAAAAACTTTCCATACATATCTCCTTTAAATGTTTCCATTCTCACTTTGAACTCATAACCCAGAGTAATTGAGTCCCCCACTCTGGGAAAAAGCTTCTTGCTATCCACCCTGTCTATATCTCTCATGATTTTGTAGACCCCAATCAGGTCCCCCCTCAACGTTCGACTTTGTAATGAGAATAATCCTAATCTACTAAGCATCTCTTCATAGCTAGCACCCTCCACACCAGGCAATCCTGGTGAACCTCCTCTGCACCCTCTCCAAAGCATCCACATCTTTCTGGTAATGTGGCAACCAGAACTGTACACAGTATTCCAAATGTGGCCAAGCCAAAGTCTGATATAATTCTAACATGACCTTCCAACTCTTGTACTGAATACCACGTCTGGTGAAGGAAGGTATGCCATGTACCTTCTTGACCACTCTATCGACCTGTGTTGTCACCTCCAGGGTACAATGGACCTGAACACCTAGGTCTCTCTGGGCATCAATTTTCCCCAGGGTGTTCCATTCACCGTACAGTTTACTCCAGATTTGGATCTTCCAAAATTCATCAGATCGCATTTGCCTGATTTGAACTCCATCCGTCCGTTTCTCTGCCCAACTGTCCAATCTATCTATATTCTGCTACATTCTCTGACAGTCCCCTTCACTATCTGCTACTGCACCAATATTAGTGTCATCTGCAAACTTGTGACTCAGACCACCTATACCTTCCTCCAGATCATTTATGTATATCAAAACAAGAGCGGTACCAGCACAGATTCCTGTTCTCCATTCTGAGAAACTCCTTCCACTACTACTGTCTGTCTCCTGTTGCCCAGCCTGTTCTCTATCCATCTAGTGAGTACACTCTGGACCCCATGCGACTTAAATTTCTTTATCAGGCTGCCATGGGGAACTTTATCAAACACATTCCTGAAATCCATGTGTATGACATCCACAGCCCTTCCCTCATCAATCAACTTCATCACTTTTTCAAAAGATTCTATAAAGTTGGTAAGACATGACATTCCCTGCACAACTTCATGCACCCTATAACTGATAAATCAATTTTCGTCCAAATGTAAATAAATCTTATCCCTCAGTATCTTCTCCAGCAGCTTCCCTACCACTACATCAGGCTCACTGGTTCATACCTGGATTATCTTGGCTACCCTTCTTAAACATCAGTAATTCTCCAGTCCTCTGGGACCTCATCCATGTTCAAGGTTGCTACAAAGATATCGATTAAGGCCCCAGTTATTTCCTCTCTTGCTTCCCTCAGTAAGCTGGGATCGATCCCATCCTGACCTGGGGACTTGTGCACCTTGATGCCTTTTAAAATACCCAACATTTCCTCCTTCCTTAAACCGACTTGAACCTGAGTAATCAAACATCTATCCCCAATTTCAACATCTGTCATTTCCCTCTCCTTGGTGAATACCAACGTAAATCACTCATTAAGAATTTCATCCATTTTCTCTGACTCCACACATAACTTTCCTCCTTTGTCCTTGAGTGGGCCAACTCTTTCTTTAGTCACTCTCTTGCTCCTTATATATGAATAAAAGGATTTGGGATTTTCCTTAATCCTGTTTGTGAATGATATTTTGTGACCCCTTTTAGCCCTTTTAATTCCTCACTTCAGATTGGTCCTACTTTCACGATATTCTTCCAAAGCTTTGTCTGTTTTCAGCTACCTAGACCTTATGTATGCATCCCTTCTCCTCTTAGCTAGTCTCACAATTTCATCTGTCATCCAGCGTTTCCTAATCCTGCCATTTCAATCCCTTATTGACATGTCTGTCCTGACTCTAGTCAACCTCTCTTTAAAAGCCTCCCACATATCAAATTTCAGAACAGAAATGCAGAGACTTTTCTTCAGCCAGAGAGTGGTGGGCCTGTGAAATTCATTGCCGCAGAGTGCAGTGGAGGCCGGGACACTAAATGTCTTCAAGGCAGATATTGATAAATTCTTGATGTCACAAGGAATTAAGGGCTATGGGAAGAATGTGGGTAAGTGGAGTTGAAATGCCCATCAGCCACGATTGAATGGCGGAATGGACTCAATGGGCCGAATGGCCTTACTTCCACTCCTATGTCTTATGGTTTATGGTCTAAATGTGGATTTCCCTTTAAACAGCTGCTCCCAATCCACATTCCCCAGCTCCTGCCAAATTTTTCTATAGTTGGCCTTCCCCCAGTTTAGCCGCCTTCCTTTCAGACCGCTCTCGTCTTTGTCCATGAGCATTCTAAAACTTATGGAACTGTGGTCACTGTTACCAAAATAATCCCCTACTGAAATTTCAACCACCTGGCCGGGCTCATTCCCCAATACCAGGTCCGGTATGGCCCCTTCCTGAGTTAGACTATTTCCACATTACTCTGTAAAATCCTCCTGGATGCTCCTTACAAATTCTGCTCCATCTTAACTTCTAACATTAAGTCAATCCCAGTCAATGTTGGGAAAATTAAAATCTTCCATCACCACCACCTTGTTACTCCTACATCTTTCCATAATCTGTTTACATATTTGTACCTCTATCTCACGTTCACTGTTAGGAGGCTTGTAGGATAGCACCAACATTGTTACTGCACCCTTCCTGTTTCTGAGCTCTGCCCATATTGCCCCACTGCTCGAGTCCTCCATAGTGCCCTCCTTCAGCACACCTGTGATATCCTCTCTATCCTCTCTGACCAGTAATGCAACTCCTCCATCCCTTTTACCTCCCTCTCGAACCCATCTGATACATCTGTATCCTGGGATATTTAGTTGCCAATCTTGCCATTCCCTCAACCACGTCTCAGTAATAGCAATAACATCATACTCCCAGATACTAATCCAAGCCCTAAATTCCTCTGCCTTACCTACTACGCTTCTCACATTAAAACAAATGTGCCTAAGACCATTTGTTCCTTTGCGTTCATCATCTGCTCCCTACCTACTCTTAACCTTAGTCACGCTGACTTCAATATCTAGTTCCTGACAGGCTTTAGTTACTCCCTCATTATTGCCCACTAACCTCCTCATTTGGTTCCCATCCCTCTGCTAAACTATTTTGAACCCTCCCCAAGAGTGTGATCAAACACATCCCTCAGGACATTGGTTCCAGTCCTGCCCAGGTGTAGACCACTCGATTTGTAATTGTCCCACCTCCCCAGGAACCAGTCCCAATGTCCCAAAAGTCTGAACCCCTCCCTCCTGCACCATCTCTCAAGCCACGCATTCATCCTGCCAATATTTTCATTTCGACTCTGACTAGCACATGGCACTGGGAGCAATCCTGAGATTACTACCTCTGAGATCCTACCATAAGACCAAAAGACCATAAGACATAGGAGTGGAAGTAAGGCCATTCAGCCCATCGAGTCCACTCTGCCATTCAATCATGGCGGATGGGCATTTCAACTCCACTTACCCGCATTCTCCCCGTAGCCCTTAATTCCTCGAGACAACAAGAATCGATCGATCTCTGCCTTGAAGACATTTAGTGTCCCGGCCTCCACTGCACTCTGCGGCAATGAATTCCACAGGCCCACCACTCTCTGGCTGAAGAAATGTCTCCGCATTTCTGTTCTGAATTTACCCCCTCTAATTTTAAGGCTGTGTCCACGGGTCCTAATCTCCTCTCCTAACGGAAACAATTTCCTTGCCTCCACCCTTTCCAAGCCATGTATTATCTTGTATGTCTCTATTAAATCTCCCCTGAATACAATCCCAGGATCCTCAGCCGTTCCTCATATGTTAGATCTACCATTCAAGGGATCATCCGTGTGAATCTCCACTGGACACGTTCCAGTGCCAGTATGTTCTTCCTGAAGTGTGGGGACCAAAACTGGACACAGTACTCCAAATGGGGCTAACCAGAGCTTTATAAAGTCTCAGTAGCACAACGGTGTTTTTATATTCCAACCCTCTTGAGGTAAGTGACAACATTGCATTCACTTTCTTAATCACGGACTCAACCTGCATATTTACCTTTAGAGAATCCTCGACTAGCAATCCCAGATCCCTTTGTACTTTGGCTTTACGAATTTTCTCACCATTTAGAAAGTAGCCTATGCTTTTTTTTGCCAACCTGCAAGACCTCGCATTTGCTCATGTTGAATTCCATCAGCCATTTCCTGGACCACTCTCCCAAACTGTCTAGATCCTTCTGTAGCCTCCCCACTTCCTCAGTACTATCTGCCTGTTCACCTAACTTCGTATCATCTGCAAACTTCGTTATAATGCCCCCAGTCCCTTCATCCAGATCATTAATATATATAATGCAAACAGCTGTGGCCCCAACACTGAACCCTATGGGACACCGCTTGTCACCGGCTGCCATTCCGAAAAAGAACCTTTTATCCCAACTCTCTGCCTTCTGTCAGACAGCCAATCCTCAATCCATCCCAGTAGCTCACCTCGAACACCATGAGCCCTCACCTTGCTCAGCAGCCTCTCGTGTGGCACCTTATCAAAGGCCTTTTGGAAGTCTAGATAGACCACATCCACTGGGTTTCCCTGGTCTAACCTACTTGTCTCCTCTTCAAAGAATTCCAACAGATTTGTCAGGCATGACCTCTGCTTACTGAATCCTCGTTGACTTGTTCTAATCAGACTCTGCTCTTCTAAGAATTTAGAAACCTCATCCTTAATGATGGATTCTAGAATTTTACCAACAACTGAGGTTAGGCTAATTGGCCTATAATTTTCCATCTTTTGTCTTGATCCTTTCTTGAACAAGTGGGTTACTACAGCAATATTCCAATCATCCGGGACTTTCCCTGACTCCAGTGACTCTTAAAAGATCTCAACCAATGCCTCTTCTATTTCCTCAGCCACCTCTCTCAGACCTCTAGGATGTATCCCATCGGGGCCAGGAGATTTATCAATTTTAAGACTTTTTAGCTTTTCTAGCACTATCGCTTTTGTAATGGCAACCATACTCAACTCAGACCCCTGACTTCCTTTATTCAGGAATTTTAATATGGTTCCTAACTCCCTAAATTCTGTTTGTAGGACCTCATTCCATTTATTACCAATATCATTCCTACATGAACCATCACAGCTAGCTGTTCACCTCTGCCTTCAGAATATCCTGCAGCCGATCTGAGACATCCCTGAGCCGTATAACTGGGAGGCAACATGCTATTCGTGAGTCTCGTTTTTGACCACAGAACCGCCGATCTACTCCCCTTACAAAGTCCAAACAAACCATATCCATGGGCCCCCCTTATCAAATCCACTTGCTACATCCTCACACAATTCCAGTCGATTTCCCTTTCGACAATCCATGCTGACTCTGTCCAGTTCTGTCACTGTTTACAAAGTGCTAAGCTATAAAATATTTTATAATGAACTTGGGCATTTTCTCCACTGCTGATTTCTGGCTAATTGGTCTAAAATTTCTTATTTTCCCTCTCTCTCTCTCTCTCTTTCAATAATTTGTTAAATTAACTCCCTCCACTCTGTAGGATCTATTCCACAGTTGAGAAACAGATAACCATCAATGTTTCTAATATTTTACAACCACTTCCTGAAGCACTCCTGAAAATAGATTATTTGGCCCTGCTGATTTAACACACTTTAGTTTTCCCAGAACCATTTTCCGCCAACAACTGACTTCCTTCCGCTCCTTCCTCTGATAAAACTCCAAGTTCACCAACATGTCTGAGATTTATTTGAGAATTCATTTGAGCAGAAAGATCCAGAATATGTTTATCTGTCATCTCTTTGTTCCAACTATAACATTATAACACTTGTGTGGAACTTCCTTGAATGTCATCTGGACGTCCATATAAACAACACATTCCCTTATGTCACACATTAGTGACCTCGTTAAAACATGTAACCAGGTTAATTAAAGATATCTGACCCTTTTTAAATCCATGCTGACTTACTCTGATCTGCTCATATTTGTCAGACATTCTGTCTCTAAAACCAGATTCAACTACTTCCCAACAATAGACATTCAATAGAGATGTTCATTGTGAGTGAGGTGAGTAAACAGTGAGCACTGACATGATGGGCTGAACAGCCTCCTCCTAGAGTCACAGAGTCAAAGAGATGTACAGCATGGAAACAGACCCTTTGGTCCAACTTGTCCATGCTGACCTGACATCCCAACCCAATCTAGTCCCACCTGCCAACTCCTGGCCCAGATTCCTCCAAACCCTTTCTATTCATATACCCATCCAGATGCCTTTTAAATGTTGCAATTGTACCAGCCTCCACCATTTCCTCTGGCAGCCCATTCCACACTCGCACCACCCTGTGCGTGAAAAAGTTGCTCTTCAAGTCCCTTTTATATCTTTCCCCTCTTACCCTAAACCCATGCCCTCTATTACTGGACTCCATCAGCCCAGGGAAAAGACTTGGTCTCTTTGCCCTACCCATGCCCCTCATAATTTTATAAACCTCTGTAAGGTCACTCCTCAGCCTCTGACACTCCAGGGAAAACATCCCCAGCCTATTTACCCTCTCCTTATAGCTTAAATCCTTCAACCCTGGTAACATCCTTGTCAATCTTTTCTGAACCTTTTCAAGTTTCACAATATCTTTCTGATAGGAAGGAGACCAGAATTGAATGCAATACTCCAAAAGTGTCCTCGGTGACCTCCCAATTCCCCTACCCAATACTCTGACCATTAAAGGAAAGCATACCGAATGTCTTCTTCATTATCCTATCTACCTACAACTCTACTTTCAAGGAGCTATGAACCTGCACTCCAAAGTCTCTTTGTTCAGCAACACTCCCGAAGACCTTACCATTAAGTGTATAAGTCCTGCTAAGATTTGCTTTCCCAAATGCAGCACCTTGCATTTATCTAAATTAAACTCCATCTGCCATTCCTCAGCCCAATGGCCCATCGGATCAAGATCCTGTTGTAATCTGAGGCAACCTTCTTCGCTGTCCACTACATCTCCAATTTTGGTGTCATTTGCAAACTTACTAACTCTACTGCCTATGTTCATATCCAAATCATTTATGTAAATGACAAAAAGTAGTTGACCCAGGACCAATCCTTATGACACTCCACTGGTTACAGGCCTCCAGTCTAAAAAACATCCCTCCACCACCACCCTCTGTCTTCTACCTTTGAGCCAGTTCTGTATCCAAATGGCTAGTTCTCCTGTATTCCATGAGATCTAACCTTGCTAACCTGCCTCCCATGGGGAACCTTGTCGAATGCCTTACTGAAGTCCATTCAGATCCTGTCTAACCTTCTGCCTTCATCAATTCTTTCTGTTACTTCAAAAAACTCAATCAAGTTTGTGAGACATGATTTCCCATGCACAAAACCATACTGACTATCCCTAATCAGTCTTTGCCTTTCCAAATATATGGAAATTCTGTCCCTCAGGATTCCTTCCAACAACTTCCTCACAACCAACGTCTGGCTCACTGGTCTACAGTTCCCTGGCTTGTCCTCACCAACTTTCTTAAATAGTGGCACCAATTAGTGAACCTCCAGTCTTCTGGCACATCATCTGTGACTATTGAGGATACAAGTATCACAGTAAGAGTCCCAGCAATCACTTCCCTAGCTTCCCACAGAGTTCTAGGGTACACCTAATTAGGTCCTGGGGATTTATCCACTTTTATGCATTTCAAGACATCGAGCACCTCCTCGTCTGAAATACGAATGTTTTTCAAGATATCACCATCTATTTCCCTACATTCTATATATTCAATATCCTTCTTCACAGTTAAACTGAAGCAAAATACTCATTTGGTATCTGCCCCATCTCCTGCGGCTCCACACAAAGGTCGCCTTGCTGATCTTTGAGGGACCCTATTCTCTCCTTAGTTACCCTCTTGTCCTTAATGTATTCATAAAACCCCTCTGTATTCTCCTTAACTCTATTTGCCAAAGCTATCTCATGTTGTTGCCCTCCTGATTTCCCTCTTAAGTATACTCCTACTGCCTTTGCAGTGCATCTAAGGATTCACTAAATCTATCCTGTCTATCCCTGACATATGCTTCATTCTTTTTCTCAACCAAACCCTCAACTTCTCTCACCATCCAATATTCCCTACACCTACCAGCCTTTCCTTTCACTGTAACTAGAATATACTATCTCTGGACTCAAATTATCTCATTTCTGAAGGCTTCCCATTTTCCAGCTGTCCTTTTACCTGCGAGCAACTGTCCCCAATCAGCTTTTCAGAGTTCTTGCCTGATACTGGCAAAATTAGCCTTCCTCCAAATTTAGAACTTCAACTTCTGGATCTGTTCTATACAGAAACCCATGCAGACACAGGGAGAATGTGCAAACCCCACACAGACAGTTGCCTGAGGTGGGAATTGAGCCCAGATCTCTCGCACTGTGAGGCAGCAGTGCTAAACACTGTGCCACCGTGCCTGATACTGGCAAAATTAGCCTTCCTCCAATTTAGAACTTGTACACACTTAACAAATTCCTCTCCATCTAAACCCTAAACACTATGGCAGTCCCAGTCTATGTTTGGAAAGTTAAAATCCCCTACTGTAACCATCCCATTATTCTTACTGATAGCTGAAATCTCCTTACAAATTTGATACTCAATTTCCCGCTAGCTACTGGAGGGGGGCTATAATATAATCCCAACAAGGTGATCATCCCCTTCTTTTTTCTCAGTTCCATCCAAATAACTTCCCTGATGTATTTCTGGGAATATCCTCCCTAAGTACAGCTGTAATGCTATCCCTCATCAAAAATGCCACTCTCCCTCCTCTTGTGCCTCCCTTTCTGTCCTTCCCGTAGCATTTGTATCCTAGAACATTAAACAGCCAGTCCTGTCCATCCCTGAGCCATGTTTCTGTAATTGCTATGATATCCCAGTCCCATGTTCCTAACCACGCCCTATGTTCATCTTCCTTCCCTGTTAGGCCTCTTGCACTGAAATAAATGCAGTTTAATTTATCAGTCCTACCTTGTTCTCTGCTTTGTCCCTGCCTGCCCTGATTGTTTGACCTGCCTTTGTTCTCAACTTTACCAATCTCAGGTTGAAATCTTTCCTCACTATCTCCCTGGGACCCAACCGCCCACCTTACTAGTTTAAATCCTCCCGAGCAGCTCTAGCAAATCTCCCTGCCAGTATATTAGTCCCCTTCCAATTCAGATGCAATCTGTCTTTCTTGTACAGGTCACTTCTACCTCAAAACAGCTTCCAAAGATCCAAAAATGTGAATCCTTCTCCCATACACCAGCTCCTCAGCCATGCATTCATCTGCTCTATCCTCCTATTCCTGCCCTCACTAGCTCATAGCACCAGGAGTAATTCAGATATTACGACTCTTGAGGACCTCCTTTTTAAATTCCTGCCTAACTCTCTGCAATCTCCCTTCAGAATCTCAACATTTTCTCTTCTATGTCGTTGGTTCCAAAGTGTACAACGACCTCCTGCTGGTCCCTCTCCACCTTAAGAACATTCTGCACCCTCCCTGAGACATCCTTGATCCTGGCACCAGGGAAGCAACACAACATTCTGGTTTTTCACTGCTGGCCACAGAAATGTCTGTCTGAACCTTGGGCTAGAGAGTCCCCTAACACAGTCGATCATTTGGAACCCGACGTACCCCCCATTATATTAGAGCCAGTGTCAATACCAGAAACTTGGCTGCTCATGCTAAGTACCCCTGAGTTTCCATCACCCCCTACATTTTCCAAAACAGCATACTTGTTTGAAATGGGAATAGCCACAGAAGACTCCTGCACTACTTGCCTACCTCTCTTGCCTTTCGTGGAGTCATGGTAAGAGCCCATGGGATCCAAGGCATTTTGGCAAATTGGATCCAAATATGAGGCAAAGAGTGATGGTGGAGGGTTGTCTTTGTGATTGGAAGCCTGTGACCAGTGGTGTAAGACAGGGACTGGGGCTGGGACCCTTGCTGTTTGTAATGTACATTAACAAATTGACTGTGATTGTATAATTAGAAAGTTTTCAGAGGCCACATAAATTGGTGGTGTTATTGATCTTGATTTGATTTTTATTTTAGTTTATTGTCACATGTACTCGAGTGCAAAAGTATTGGAGTACAGTGAAAAGTATGTAACGTCACCTCACAAGGCGCCATCTTATGTACAAGGACCTCAGTACAGAATCATTAAGAACAAGGTAGAAAGAAAGAATAAAGTTCAAAGTTACATGTTGCAGATCTTTTTAGTTTTAAGTAGAAAATGAAGAAATAAAGCTGAAAGTTCAAGTATGAGAGCCTTTCTTAAGAACTCAGCAACCATGGGATCATACTTTAAGTAATCACCTCGAGACCAGAAGTCCACGCTGAGGCCTTCCCGGGTGGAGAGGCCACCATATACAGAAAGGACCACTATGTGGGATGAGAGACACCCACTCTGGGCCACTCAGAGATCGCTACACTAGGCCGAGTGACCATCACGCTGGGCTGACAGTCTAGCATGCTGGGCTGAGAGGCCTCCACATCGAACTGAGAGGCCATCATGTTGGACCAAGAGTCTGCCTCGTCGGGCTGGTAGGTCTCCCTGCCAGGCCAGGACACTGCCACACCAAGCCAAGGAGCCACATCATGAGGTCTGCACTGGGTCAGAGGCCTGGCGACTGAGGCTGGGAGTCCGTGTCGGGGAGAAGAAATAAAGGAGAAGGACAAAAGAAAAACACAAAAGAAAAGGATAAGAGAAGTGGAATAGAAAGAAGAAAAGGAGACAGATGGAGCAGATGAACTCGGTCTGAAGTGTCCTACTCTGCTGCCATCTTGGATTACTGGGTCTCAGGCTACAGTCTGATATTGGTCAGCTGGTAAATTGGGCAGAGCAATGGCAGATGGAATTTAATCCTGATACCTCTGAGGTGATCGAACTTGGAAGGTCTAATAATGGAAGGATATACACAATGAAAGGCATGTGCCTTGAGTGTCCTTATGCATGAATCACAGAGGGTTGGTCTACAGGTACAACAAGCAATTAGGAAGGCAAATGGAATTTTGTCCTTCATTGCTAAAGGGATTGAGTTTAAAAAGCGGGAAGGTTATGTTGCAGCTGTACAGGGTGCTGGTGAGGCCACTCCTGGAGTACTGCGTGCAGTAATGGTCTCCTCACTTGGAAAAGGCAATACTGGCATGAGAGCGGTGCAGAGAAAGTTCACCAGGCTGATACCGGGGTGGAGGGGGTTGGCTTATGAAGGGAGACTGCGTAGACTGGGATATATTCATTGGAACTGAGAAGAATGAGGGGAACCTTATAGAAACAAATAAAATTATAAAGAGAATAGACAAGACAGAAGTAGAGAGGATGTTCTCACTGGCAGGTGAAACTAAAACAAGAGGGTTTAACCTCAAAATTAGGGGGAGCAGATTTAGGACTGAATTGAGAAGGAACTTCTTCACCCAGAGGGTCATAAATCTATGAAATTCCTTGCTCAATGAAGAAATTGATGCTACTTCAGTAAATGTTTTAAAGCTAAGACAGATTTTTTTTAACAATAAAGGAATTCAGAGATACAGTGAGAGCAAATGCCAGGTCTTGCACTTTAGTAAAAATAATACAGGCATGGACAATTTTCTAAACGGTGAGAAAATTCATAAAGCCAAAGTACAACGGGATCTGGGAATGCTAGTCCTGGATTCTCTAAAGGTTAACTTGCAGGTTGAATCCGTGGTTAAGAAAGCAAATGTAATGTTGTCATTCATCTCAAGAGCTGAAAAATGTGTTGCTGAAAATGCACAGCAGGAATGAAGAAGGGCTTATGCCCGAAACGTCAATTCTCCTGCTCCTTGGATGCTGCCTGACCTGCTGCGCTTTTCCAGCAACACATGTTTCAGCTCTGATCTCCAGCATCTGCAGTCCTCACTTTCTCCTAATTTATTTCAAGAGTGTTGGAATGTAAAATGAGATGTGCTACTGAGACTGCTCTGGTTAGGCCCCATTTAGTCCAGTTTTGGGCCCCACACCTCAGGAAGGACATATTGACACAGGACCGTGTCCAGTGGAGATTCACACGGATGATCCCTGGAATGGTAAGCCTAATATATGATGAGCGGCTGAGGATCGTGGTATTGTATTCATTCGACTTTCGAAGGGGAGATTTACTAGAAACTTACAAGATAATGCATGGCTTTGAAAGGGTGGATGCTGGGAAATTGTTTCCATTAGGTGGGGGTACTAGGACCCGTGGGCACAGCCTTAGACTTAGAGGGGGTCAGTTTAAAACAGAACTGAGGAGACATTTCTTCAGCTAGAGAGTGATGGGCCTTTGGAATTCATTGCCACAGAGCGCAGTGGCAGCTGAAATATTAAATGTCTTCAAGGCAGAGATTGATAAATTCTTAATCTTGCAATGAATCAAGGGCTACAGGGAGAGTGTGGGTAACTGTCGTTAAATGCCCATCACCCATGATTGAATGACGAAGTGGACTCGATGGGCCAAATGGCCTTACTTCCACTCCTTTGTCTTATGGACTTATGTGGAGCTGAGTCCATGAAAATATCAGCCATGATCTTATTGAATGGCAGAGCAGGGTTGAAGGGACACTTGGCCTACTCCTGCTCCTAGTTCTTATGTTCTTATGTTCCTTGGGAGTACTGAGGAACAAAGGGACCTTGGTTTACAAGTCCATCAATCCCGGAAGGTATCAGCACAGCTAGACAGGGTGGTGAAGAAGGCATATGGGATGCTTGCCATCATTAGAAAAAATAATACAGGCATGGACAATTTTCTAAACGGTGAGAAAATTCATAAAGTCAAAGTACAAAGTGATCTAGGAATGCTAGTTCCCGGATTCTCTAAAGGTTAACTTGCAGGTTGAATCCATGGTTAAGAAAGCAAATGTAGTGTTGTCATTTATCTCAAGAGCTGAAAAAGAGCCATTCCTGAAGAAGGGCTTATGCCCGAAATGTCGAATTTCCTGTTCCTTGGATGCTGCCTGACCTGCTGCGCTTTTCCAGCAACACATTTTCAACTGCTTGCCATCATTAGCCAGGGTGTAGAATATAGGAAGTAGAAATTCTTGTTGTTATCTGAGAGAGCACTGGTTAGGTCATGTCTGGAATATAGTGCACATTTCTGGTCATGACACTGTTGGAAGAACATGATTGGACTGGAGAGGATGCAGAGGAGATTAACCAGACTATTCCCTGGGATGGAAAGTGTTCGTTATGAGGAGAGACTGTGTTTCTTTCAGATAGACTGTATATGTTTTCTCTGGGGGAAATCTGATTGAGGTATACAAAAATATGAAAGGCATAGACAAAGTCAATTGTGAGAATCTTTTCCCCATGTCAGACATGTCTATGACCAGAGGGAATAAGCTTACCGTGTGAAAAAGTGGTTTAGAGGGGTTTTGAGGACTTTTTTCCCCTAGAGGGTGGTAGAAATATGGAATGTGCAGCTTGAGAAGGTGGTGGAGGCAGCTCCTCTCACAACGTTTAAGAAACATCCAGATGAGCACAGAAAATGCCAGGGCATGGAAGGCAATGGACCAAGTGCAGGTCAATGGAGTTTGGTGATTACTGATTGGCATCAACATGTCGACAAACAGAAGGGCCTGTTTGTTTGTTGTATGACTCTATGACTATGAAGAGAAGGACGTGGAAGCATTTTTCATGTTGTTTCAGAAGATAGCAACACAAGTGAGGTGGGAAAAACAGGTTGGACCTTGTCCATGCAAAAATGAACTTGGGAAGCACAAGAGGTTTCTACATCCCTGTCAGAGAAATGTTCTCAGGATCATGAGGAGGTGAAAACGGCTATTCTAAGCACATATGAGTTGGCCCCAGAAACATACAGACAGATGTTTCAGAACTTACACAAACAGCCTGGACAAACCTCTACTGAGTTTAAGAGAGTTCAACAAAATAATGTTGACAGGTGGATAAGAACATTAACAGCTGAGAATACTTCCAATGCTCTCAGAGAAGTTATCCTTTGAGAAGAATTTAAAACTTCCTTCCCTTCCAGAATCAGAATTCATGTAGATGACCAAAGGGGAACGACAGTAAGACAAGCAGCTAGAATGGCTAATGATCATAGACTTTGTTAAAGCCAAAACCCTGCAGATGCTGGAATCCAAAGTAGACAAACAGGAGGCTGGAAGAGCACAACAAGCCAAGCAGCATCAGGAGGTGGAGAAGTCACCTGATGGGAGACCGATCCAGGAACCTTTTTCCCATCAGGCCCAGAAATGGGAGAAAAATAAAAATTGGGAGAGTCTAAGGAAGGTAGATAGCCAGGGGAGAGAATGGACAGGAGGGAACAGCCCGAGAACTCCTCCTCAGATTAAGAAGGAAATTGCTGAGAGTGGAAGTGATGATCAGAAGCTGAAATGTTTCTCTTGGAATAAGGTGGGCCATGTATGTTTGGAATGTTGGAAGTTGAGGCAAACCCATGGGATTTATGGGAGTTAGTAAAATGAGTCAGAGAAGGGAACACAGACAGATAATCCCACGGAGCAGGTTGTAGCTGTAATCATAACAAAAAGGCCGGAGGTGAATTCTGTCATTAGTAAAGGAAGTTGTCAGGTAGATGAGAGGTGGATAGGACTTTTATCAAAAGGAATGGTGACTCCATTTTCTTCAGCTAAACCCAGAACCAAACTGAGAGATACAGGAGCAACACAGTCACTTTTACTGGAGAAAGAATTGATATTCCCTCCAGAGAGCTCGATGAGAGCTAAGGTATTAATCAGTGGAATTAGTGGAGAATATGTTCCACTTCCATTGTATACAGTACAACTGGAATGTGATTTGTTATCAGGAGAAGTAATTGTCGGAATGGGAAAACATTCCCTGTTGAGGGAGTCGATTTCCTTCTGGGGAATGGTTTGTCAGGACTAAAGGCAGTAGCTTCCCCGATAATTACAGAATGTCCAAAGGAGGGCCAAGAAAGAGAACAATGACAGGAACAGGTTCCTGGTCTCTCTCCTTCGTGTGAGGTAACCAGGGCAATGGTTAAACAAAATCCATCAATAAGGGTTGATGTGACACCACAGCAAGTGAAAGGATCGCTGAAACGTTCTGAAAGGGTGAAGATAATCCAGGTGGAGTGGTTAGTATGATGTCACTAATTACAGCAGATCCAAAAAGCAGATCCTGAATGAAATAAATGAGCACAGTCAGCTCATACTGAGGTCGAGGCTGGAGGGGTTTCAGAGTGTTGATTATGTTCAGAATGGAGCGCTGATGAGGAAGTGGAGACCCCCTCATAGACCCCCAGAAGAATGGTCGGTTAGACATTGGCTAGTGGTCCCACCCAGCTATCATAGGGAGATAGTACAAGGGGCACATGAGACTCCCATGGCAGGTCACATGGGGATTTGGAAAACACAGGCATCCAGAAACAGGTATTTTACTGAGCCACAATTGGATAAAGATGTGGTGCAGTTTTATAAAACATGTCTTCCTTGTCAAGTTATAGGTAAACCTCAATGCAAAACCAGCATCCTTAATTCTTCTCCCAGTTTTTGAGGAACCATCCCGTCATGTACAGGCTTGTCAAGTAGTGAGTATAATAGAGGAGGGGATCAGAAAAAGCTTGAGATCAAAAAAGACCTGGACACTTCCCAAAGGAATCTTCCTGTTATTAGATGAACAAATGCAGAGACATTTGAGACTTCAGATACTGTATTTTTGTATCTGGAGAAAGATCAACAGGTAGATTTAGTGAGGCTGCTCAGACAATACAAAGATGTTTGTATGAGGAGTCGTTGAGGACTTTGGTTCTGTGCTTGATGGAGTTTAGAAAGATGAGAGGGAATGTCATTGAAACTTACAGAATACAGGGTAGCCTGGATAGAGTGGACATGGAGGAGATGTTTCTAATGATAGGAGATTTGGAGATCCGAGGGCACAGTCTCAGAGTGAAGAGACGATCTTTCGAACTGAGTTGAGAAGTAATTTCTTCAGCCAGAGTGTCATTAATCTGTGGAACTGCAGAGGGCCTAGGAGGCCAATTCATTGAGTGTATTTAAGAAAGAGATGGTTTGGCTCTTGATTAGTCAAGGGATCAAGATTTACAGGGAAAAGGGAAGAGATTGGGGCTGAGAAACATTATCAACTGTAAATGACCAGACATGATGGGCCAAATGGCCCAATTCTGCTCCTTTATCTTGTGGACTTGTATAGATACACTTAGATCTATCACATGAAACAAATATAACATGAATTTGGTAATTCAGACAAAATAAAACAAAAACCAACCGAAACCGGCAATGGAACAGAGGGCTTCCATGTTGGAGAATCAGCTGATTGAACCATATCAGAGTAATTGGAGTTCTCCTGTAGTATTGGCTCCTGAACCAAACTGTTCAATTTAATTCTGTGTAGACTCGAGGAATGTGAGTCTCGTCACAAAACCAGATTCATTCCCTATTCCCAGCTGAGAAGGTTGCATAGAGAGGGTTTGTAGTATATCATTCTTGTATAAAATTGATTTGTTAAAAGAATGTTGACAAGAACTCACTGATAACTAGAACTAAGCGAGTTTCTGTATTTATCACACCTAATGGATTATACCCAATGGCAAGTTTTGCTCTGTGGACTTAACAACTCTCCAGTCACATTTGAATGATTATTGTGAAAGTGAACAAGGTCACACTCCCCCACATTACACTCCATCTGCCCAATATTTCTTCAAAGCCCAGCTGTATCTAATATTCAGCAGGATGGATCTTCATTGAGAAATAGCCATTTGTAACTAGAATAATGATATCTCTGAGAATCACATTAATAATTGTTTTTATTGAAGCTTTCATAAGTTCTGTGTTGATTGACACAATGCTCTGGTTTGGGCTTTGCTGTCTGTACAAACCATCTGTAATGTCTTTGCTGCAATGGTTCACATTTACATCATCAAACTCACACTCCAAATATCCCGTCATTATTCTCCATGGGATTCACTGGCATTGGCTCAGATAGAACTCCCAGCAGCTGAAATGGAGGGTGGGATACGGCTTAGAGAGCAAGAGATGGAGCACAGGGAGAGAGAGAGAGAGAGAGAGATAGAGAGAGATAGAGAGAGAGAGAGATGGAGCACTAAAAGAGAGGGGGATAGAGCTTGGACAGAGAAAGAGGGATGGAACTCAGAGTGAGATCTAGGCAGCTGAGTGAGAGAGGGGTGGGGAGAGAGAGTGAGAAAGTGAGATGGAGTCAAGGAGTTCTATGTAAAAGATAAATTATATTCAGTTAAATATTGCACTAGATGAATTCTGACTCTCTTACTCTGTGAACTCTACCCACAAAGCTGTCTAACTTTGTGTTATTAGCAAACTAGAGTATCTGACTTTCTATGCCATTATCCAATGCATTAATAAATAATGTAAATAATTGAGGTGTGCACACACATTCCTATTGAACACCACTGGTCACATCCTGCCGATTTCAGCACTTAGCCATGATCCCTATTTTCTGTCACCTGTCATTCAACCAATTTCGGTATGGCAGTATTTTAGCCTCAGTTCTGTGGATTTCTAACTGAGTTGACAGTTTCTTACATGGGATTTTATCAAATGCCTTTTGGAAGTCCCCATAAACAACATCCATTGACATTACTATGTCCAGTAATTTTGTTTCCTCTTAAAAAATGTTCAATGAGATTTTTCACCATGACCAACTTGTCATGAATCTATGCTGATTCTCCCTGATTAACTAACCATTTTCAAGGTCATCAGTTACCCCCATCCTTGATTATAGACTCCAACAATTTCCACACCACAAACGTTGGCTTAGTAACCCTGGCTTTTCTCTAACATCCTTGTTAAATGTGAAATGAAATTTGCAATTTTCCAGTTCAGAGGTACAACTCCTGAATCCAGGTAACTCTGAAAGATTATAGTCAGGATATCTGCAATGTGGTCTATTATTACTTTATCACCCTCAGGTCCTGAGGATTTGTCACTCTTTAGTTCCATTATTCTCCTTATTACACATGCTATATTGACATTAACTTTATTCAGGTGTCACAGTAGTTAGCAATGCTGCCTCACAGCACCAGAGTCCCAGGTTCAATTCCAGCCTTGGGCAATTGCCTGTGTGGAGTTTGCACATTGTCTGCATGGGTTTCCTCCTACTATCCAAAGGTCAGGTGAATTGGCCATACTAAATTGCCCATAATGTTAATTGCATTAGTCAGAGGGAAAATGGGTCTGGGTGGGTTACTCTTCGGAGGGTCGGTGTGGACTGGTTGGGCCAAAAGGCATGTTTGCACACTGCAGGGAATTTTATCAGTCCCTGACACAGATCCTCTGTTAATTCCTTTTGGACTTCAGGCAAGTCCTCTTCCTTTTCTACTGCAAATCTTGAGGTAAAGTATTTATTTAACATGTCTGTCATTTCCCCATTGTCACTGACAATATCCCTCACTTTCAGTCTTTCATGGCCAACATTGCTCCTGACCTCCCAGCTTCCCTTTTATGGAACTGTAACATTTCTCCTGATTGATTTTGTTATCCCTTACATGTTTCCTTTCAGAATCCCTTTTGGTAGCTCTTAGAAGCTGATATGGGGCCCTTTTGTATCCTTATCCTTCCCATTCAGCGGAATTTGTCCTTATTTTTTGCTTTTCTGTCAGCCTTTTTCAAACATTTTATTCTTTCCCTGATCTCTTTAATTGAGCATTGTTGTTTGTTCGCTTTTCCCTCTCAGGTATAAAGTGACTTTGTTTTGTGTTGAATGTTCCTTTAAATATTCCCCACTGTTCTTCAGTTGTTTTACCCATGAGCAGATTTTCCAAGTTTACTGTGGACAGTCTCTGTCACATCTCATTAAAGTCGACCCTTACCTTAATCTCAAATTCTAGCAGCTGATTCATGCTTTTTACTTTCAAATGCGAGACTGAACTCGATCATGTTATGATCACTATTTGATAATTGTTCATGCACAAATAGTTACGAACTAAATCTGGCTCATTATTCATTACTAATTCCAATATTGCTTGTCCCCTTGTTGTATCCAGGACCTATTGCTGTTGGAAACTATTCTGGACACACAGCAGCAATTCACTACCTTTCTGACAGAGGGCTTGTCTGTCTCCCAATCTAAGTTAAAGTTAAACTTCCCCATTAATAATACACTGGCTTTGCTACACACTTGTCTAGTTCCTCCATTTATATAATCCAGCACCTCAGAGCTGCTGTCAGGGGGGTCTGTATCCAACATCTACTACAGTTTTAGATCCTTTCCTGCTCCTCAGTCCCACTGAATGTTTTCTCCTCATTATGACCTCCCTCACCATTGAAGCCATTTTTTCCCTCATCAATGAAGCTGCTCCACCTCTTCTGCCATTTCCCTATATCCATCCTGTGAACCTTCTAACCCGATAGATATCGTTCCCAATCTGAATGATTCTGCAACTATGGCTCAGTAATTGATCCGATACCACAATCTTAAATTTGAATTTGTGCCTGCAGATTATTGTATTTATTCCTTACACTCCGTGCATTCGTATATAGAACTCGTATTTGGTCCATTCACTGGAATCTGTTCCTCAGCACTGATGCTGTATTCACCTCTTTCTTATTTCTCTCCATCTGTCTAATCAATATCCTTCTGATAGCTTTCCTGATATTGTCCAAATAGGACCTTTTGCCGATTTTTGTTGATGTTGTTGGTCCCAACACATACAACAACAACTGGATCCTCAACACCGTGTCCTCCCCCAACCCCCCGCACCCCCCCCCCCACGCCCCCCCATGTCTGTTATACTTAAAAGCCCAGCTCGAGATGCCCTTACCTTGAAACCAGGCAGGAAACACACCATGTGGGGCTCTCAATCCTGCTCACAAAGGATGCTATCAGTTCCCCTCATTATCAAGACCCCTCTTTTCTTTATGCTCCCCCAATCTGAGTGGTCTCCTGGACCATGGTGCAGTGGTTTCCTTCGTTCATTCATAGGAAATGGACATCTCTGGCCAAGCCAGCAATGACTGCCCGTAGGAGTCATCGAATCATAGAATCCATACCGTGTGAAACAGGCCATTCAGACCAATCCAGGCTGCATCGGCCTGTTCACTTTTGGTCACACCCTCCTGTCCCTGACCACTGGCCATAATTTGAAGTATTTAACCTACAAGGTGTGACTGTCTCCCCAAACACAGTGTCCAGGTAACTCTCCCCCTCCCTGATGTGTCGCAGTGTTTGAAGCTCAGATTCCAGCTCATCAACTCTGAGCTGGAGTGCCTTGAGCAACCAACACTTGCTGTAGATGTGGTCACTCTGAGCTACAATGGGCTCCACCACCTTCCCCATCGTGCAATTACTACACATCGCCCGGCCCTGTATGTGGGAATTATTTGAGGAGATTTTAATTTATATTTTAAAATTTGCTGCTGGTCTTTAGTTTTTAATCTGTAAAATATTTCCGTCCAGGAGACAGAGAGGTGCCAGCACAGGAGGAGGCTGTTCAGCTCCTCGTGTCAATGCTAGCTGTTTACGAGCCTCAATGACAATGAACATCTCCATTGAATGTCTGTTGTCAGGAAGTGATTGAGTCTGTTTTTAGAGACAGAATAACGGAATAATATGAACTGGTCCGAGAGAATCAGCATGGATTGACAAAGGTTCAGACATCTTTAACTAACCGGGTTACACTTTGCTAGGAGCTCACTAATGTGGGATATAAGGGAATGTCGATGGCTATTGTCAATAGGGAATTCCAAAAGACATTTAAGAATGTTCCACAAAAGAAACATTGATTCAGATCTTACACTCCACAACCATCTGATGAAGGACCAGCGCTCCAAACGCTAATGCTTCCAAACAAACCTGTTGCATTAGAAGCTGGTGTTCTGTGATTTTTAACATTTACACGACAGTCCAACACCGGCATCTCCAAATCATGGAATTGGATGGAATTTGAGAAATGCATTTGCCTTGGGTCAGGAATGGGTCTGTCTAGGAGACAGAGAGGAAGGATAATGTGCATGTGTTCCAATGAGCCAGATGTGAGTAGTGGTATTCCCAGGGATCTGTGCTGGGACCTCAGCTTTTCACGATATTTCTCAATGACTTGGATGAAGAAACAGAGGGCCATATATCCAAGATTATTGATCACACTGAGTGAGGCAGCTTGGAGGAGGTCACAGAGATAGGGAGGGTGGAAGAACAGGGAGCAGATTGAGAACAAGGATGAGAATTTGAAAATCGAGGTGTTGCTGGACCAGGAGCTTATGTCAGTCAGTGAGGATTGTGATGGTCATGGTGGGGTGGGGAGGCGTGGGCAGGGGTATGGGGTGGACTTGGTGTGAGTTTGAACACAGACAGCAGAGTTTGGGATGAGCTGATGTTTAAGGAAGCCAGTGGCTGTGATGTGGGCCTGGACAACATTGGAATGGTCACAAAAACATGGTTGAGATTTTCAGTGGCTGATAATTGTGATGTGTAGGATTTGGGCCTCAAATCAGCCCCAAAGATGAGGCCAAAGTTGTGAAGAGTCTGGTTGAGCAGCAGATAGTACTCAGGGAGAGGGATGGAGCTTGTATCAGGAGCTGAAGAGGATGGCTTTGATTCTGCCAATGTGTTTCCCAGTGAGCCTGGCTCCTCAGTCCTGACTGCTCTTAGCTGCTGTGATTGTCACTGATTGGACACTTATTATTAGAGATTCTGACCACAGTAGAAAGCCCCAGTGTAAAAAATAATAATAAACGCAAAGACTGTCAGATCGTAAGGTTGAAACTTCACCAAGAGAGGAAGTGAAAGAAGGAGCTCGGAGCAGCTGGGTGTTTGTTACTGAGACGGGAGAAAACTGTAAACTGTCTGCACTCCCTGGAATCTGACAACACAGGAGGAGGCAATTCAGCCCATCATGCCTTTGAATGACCCAGTAAATCCCACTGCTCCCCTCTCTCTCCCCATAACCCAGCAAATCTTTCCTTTACAGCTCAATCTCCAATTCTCTCTTATAGACCTCATGTCCACAGAGTGAGACTGCCCTGAACCTGGGCTTCAAATTGGCATCTCATTCATTCATTGGGAGACAAACTGCCTGGGCTGGGAAATGGAGTTCAGGATCCTGAACATTCCCTCTCCCCTCCTGAGGAACACTTCATTTGGTTTTGCATATTCACTTGTGGGAAGTGGGCTTCACCGGCTGGGCCAACATTTTTTACCCTGTCCCTAGTTGCCCTGGAGAAGGCGGTGGGAACCTGACTTTTTGACTATAGTCCACAAGACGTAAGTTGACCCACAATGCTGTTGGGGAGAGAATGCCAGCATTTTAACCCAGCAAGTCTGAGGGATCAGCGACATATTTCCAAGTCCGGATGCTAAGCTTTTTCGAGGGGAACTTGCAGTCACAGTGTTCCCATGTATCTGCTGCTCTTGTTCTAAATGGAAGTGAACGTGGGTTTGGAGGGAAACCAAAAGAACTGCAGATGCTGTAAATCTGAGACAAAAATAGAAAGTGCTGGAAAAGCTCAGCAGGTCTGGCAGCATCTGTGAAGAGAAATCAGAGTTAATATTTCATGCTCAACCCGAAATGTAAATTCTGATTTCTCTCCAAGATGCTGCCAGACCTGCTAAGCTTTTCCTGCAATTTCTATTTTTGTCCATGGGTTTGGAAGGTGCTATCTGAAGATCAGTGATGAATTTCTGCAGTGCATCTTATCAATAATACACACTGCTGCTATGGAGCGTCAGTGACGGTGAGTTTGGATGTTTTGAGAATGCGATGCCAATCAAGGAGTTTGCTTTGCTCTGGATGGTATCAAGCTTTTTGAGTGGATAAGAAAGACATAGGATACAATCGACATAGATAGGAAAGGTTTCAAGGGATATGTGTGAAATGCAGGCAAATAAGATGATTTCACTTCAGAAAACCTGGTCAGCATGTAGAAGTTTGGCTTAAGGGTTTGTTTCTGTGCTGTATGACTCTGTGACACTATCAATCTATGAATGTTGTTGGAGCTGCACCTGTCCAGGCAAGTGGGGAGTATTTGCTCACACTTCTGATTGATGACAGGCTTTGGGGGATCAGGAGGTGAATTACTGGATGCAGTATTCCTAGCCTCTAACTTGCTCTTGTAACCACTGTGTTTCTTTGGTGAATCCAGTTGTGTTTCTGGTCAATGGCACCTCAAGAATGTTGATAGTGGGGATTCAGTGATGGTAATAGCATGGATTGTCAAGGGGCGATGTTAAGTTTGTCTCTTATTGGTGATGGTGATTGGCTGGCATTTGCATGGCACCAATGGGAAATGTCACTTCTCAGACAAAACCTGGATATTGTCCAGATATTGTTGCATTTGCATGTGGACTGCTTCAGTATCTGTGGAGTTGAGAAGAGTGCTGAGCATTATGCAATCTTTGGCAATCATCCCCATTTACAAGTTTGCCTTGAGTTGCAATATCTGTTCGGAGTCTGTCCTATTTAGCACGGTGATAGTACCACACAACACAATGGAGGGGATTCTCAATGTGAAGGTCAGACTTTGTTTCCACAAGGACTGTGTGCTGGTCACTCTTACCAATACTGTCAAGGATAGATGCACCTACAGCCACAAGATTGGTGAGGATGGGGTCAAGCATCTTTATCCATCTTTTTGGTTCCAGCTGCACAGCCAGTCCCTCAGCTACATCCATGAGGAACCAACCAGCTCGATCAGTAATGCTGCTGCCGAGCCACTCTCAGTGGTGGACATTGAAACCCCCCATCCAGAGTACACTCTCTGCTGTCATCACCCTCAGTGCTTCCTCTAAATGTTGTTCAACATCCAGGAGAGACTGATTCATCAGCTGAGGGAGCAAGATACCTTGTAATCACCAGGAGGTTTCCACGCCCATGTTTAACCTGGTGTCATGAGGTCCAGAGCCAACTTTGAGACTTCCCAGGGTAACTCCCTTCTGGCTGTAGACCACTGTGTCATCAGCTCTGCTGGGTCTGCCTTTCTGGTGGGACAGGACACATGCAGGGACAGTGATGGCAGTGTCTGGGACATTGTCTGTATGGTTCTGTGAGTATGACAGTGTCAGGCTGTTGCTTGAGTCATCTGTGAGACAGCTCTCCTGAATTTGGCACTAGCTCCCAGATGTCAGTAAGGAGGATGGAGCAGGGTAGACAGGGCTGTTTCTGTCATTGTCTTTTCGGTGTCTAGATCGATGCCTGTGGTCCGTCCGGTCTCATTTCTTTGTTGGAACATTGTCATAATTGATACAACTGAGAGCCTTGCGCGGCCATTTCAGAGGGCACTAGAGAGTCAACCACATTGCTAGAGGACAGTGCCGTGTACCCCGGCAGTACATTCCGACCTCCCCCACTTCCCCATTTTGTATATGGAAGGCGGAAGCCTGCCAGCAGGATATTCAACCGCAGGAGCTATCACAGCCCGTGTGCAATTCTGTCCCCACATTAAATCCACACAAATCCTGAATTCACATAACTCCTTCGATGTCCAAACATTCCAAGAATGTTCACAAAGTTGCAGTAAGAGGGATGGGGGAGGGGGTGGAGGAACATAAGAACTAGGAGCAGGAGCAGGCAATTCAGCCCCTCGAGCCCACTCCACCATTTAATACAATCATGGCTGATCACATCTCAGACTCAACTCCACTTTCCTGCCCACTCTCCATCATCCTTTAACCCATTACCCATTAAATATCTGTCCATCTCCTCCTTGGTGTGAGACAGGGAAGGGACCACTCCATTTCAGAAAAGACTGACCATGGAAGGGGAAGGAGAGGGGAAGGGATTGGAACATGTTGTGAATGGACAGGATGGGTCAGTGGTCAGAGCCTGTCCTGTGCCTCCAACTCACACTGATGATCTGAGGATCTCCTCTCTCTGCTAGGCCTTCATGGAATGAGGTTTGTGTCCAAATCAGTCCCCAGTGAGAATAGGCCAACAGCACAGAACAGCACAGAACTGCCCTTCATTTGACCAGAATCTGTCCATCTTCGTGAGAGAGGCCAAACCCTGGTCAACGTGGAAATAGGGTCTTACTCAAGGAGAAGACAGGGGTCAAAGGTTAACATCCATTAGTGGGGCAAAGCAGAGGGAGATTTATCCTGCATTCAACTGTCACCACCCAGGACACTGTCAGAAAGAGAGAGCAGTGAGACAGAGAGAGATGGAGGGAAAAATTGTGTGTGTGTGTGTGTGTGTGTGTGTGTGTGTGTGAGAGAGAGAAAGAAAGAAAGAAAGTGAGAGAGAGAGATAGAGGGACGAGCATCTGATACGGTGTAAGATATGTGAGGGGACCGAGAGAGGTAGAGGGAGGTAGAAATGGTGAGGTTGAGGGATAGAGAGAGAAAAACAAGATGTGAGACAGTGTGACTGAGAGGGATGGAGAGAGACAAAGAGACAAGGAGAGAGAGAGAGAAAGAGACAGGATGGGTGTGAGACTAAGCATGAAGAGAGTTGAGAGGGAGGGTAGGGTTGATTGTGAGAGAAAGAGAGATGAGTATGGGTAGATTTATAATGACAGAGAGAGGGGGAGAGAGACTGTAAATTGGAAGATAGAGAGGGAGGGAGAGAGAAAGAGGGAGGAATAGAGAGTGACAGGTAACAATTGGAGGCTGAGTGAGAGAGGGAGCGAGTAACAGAGACAGTGAGAGATGGCGAAACAGATGATAAGATGTAGTCAGAAAGCATCGTGAGTTGGAGAACGTGGCTATGAGACAGAGCGCGTGTGTGTGTGTGAGAGAGAGAGGGAGAGAACATGAAAGAGATTAACATTAGGAGAGAGAGATAGAGGTAGAGAGAAAGAAATGGCAGATGTGAGTCAGAGAGAGAGGGACAAGTCCTGGTCACCACACTCTGGGAAGAATGTGATGGTACCTGAGAGGGTACAGGGGAGATTTTCCAGGATGCTGCCTGAATGTGAGCTTTGAGCAGTGAAGGCTCAAAAGGGACCTGATAGAGAGGGATAAGATTATTCAGGACAGTGATAGGGTGGGTAGGATGGCACATTTTACATCAGTAAAGGACTTCATAATCTGGTACAGAGATTGAAGGTAACACAGACATGGACACGTAGAAACTTGGAGCAGCAGTAGGCCATTCGGCCCTTTGATTCTGCTCTGTCATTCAGTATGATCATGGCTGTATCAAGTTTTGAATGTCATCATTTTTTTGAGGGTCGGTGTGGACTAGTCGGGCCAAATGGCCTGTTTCCACACTGTAGGCATTCTAAGATCTATGTCTGATCCTCTCTCTCAAAGCCATATTCCTGCCTTCTCCCCATTCTCTTCAAGCTGTTAAAATGCAAAACAATTATCTCTCTCTTTTACTTGAATGTATTCAGTTCCTTGTCCTCCACAGCCTTCAGTGGTAGAGAATTCCACAGGTTGACCACCCTCTGAGTGAAGAAATGTTTCCTCATCTCAGTCCGAAATGGTCAACCCTGTATCCCCCTGAGCCTGTGTCCCCTGGTTCCAGACTCCCAACCAGGGGAAACCTCCTCCCTGCCCAGCCCAGTTACAATTTTATATGTTTTAATCAGATCCCCTCTCATCGTTCTGAACACGAGTGACTCCATGGCCAGGCGAGTTGGAGAGTGGGAGGAGAGTTGAGAAGAAATGTTTTCACCCAGAGGGTGGTGAGAGTCTGAACCTCACTGCCTGAAAGGCTGGTTGAGTCAGAAACTCTCGTGACAATTGGAGCAGTGTTTAGATATTCCCTTGTGTTGCTGTAGCCTCCAGGGTAATGGGCCAAGAGCTGGAGGATGGGATTAGTGTCATCAGATCTTTGTTTACCAGCACAGACACAATGGGCCAAATGGCCTCATTCAGTGCTGTTCACATCAATGACTCTGAGACAGAGAGAGTGAGATAGAAAGAGAGAGAAGAGGAAGTGTGAGGATGTGGCTCTCTCTGCCTGATGCCATTTACATACTGAGGAACACCCAGTCAGACTCTCACAGGCTGCAGCTTTATAAAGCAGAGCCCAGTGAAGGGAGAGTTTATCAGGAACCAGGCACAGGGACAGGAGCACACACCATGATTTCACACATCCAGCTGATCTGGCTCCTGGCATTCTGTGTCGCAGGTACAAATCTCTCTCCTTCCACCTTGAATCTTTCGCTGTTCTCCATTTCACTCCAATTCCACTGACTTGTGATTGATGGGAAAATGCTGAAACCAGAGGAATGCTCAGTGTCTCCAACAATCTCTCATTTGACCGGCTCTTTCTGTGACAGTTCTGACTTCACTGTGTTTCTCTCTGACCCCTCAGGTATCAATGGGGACATCATCATGACCCAGTCTCCCCCGGTGCTGTCAGTGGGACTGGGCCAGACCGCAACACTCACCTGTACGGCCAGTCAATATGTTAGCAACTATGTTAACTGGTACCAGCAGCGAAAAGGTCAGAAACCCTCTCTCCTGATCTACAGTGCAGCAACTCGATACACAGGAGTCTCGGAGCGATTCACCGGCAGTGGATCAGGGACCAGTTACACCCTGACAATCAGCAACGTTCAGAATGAAGATGTCGCTGATTATTACTGTCAGCAGTATTACAGCTGGTCGTTCGGTAAAGGAACCAAGCTCAGACTGAGTAAGTAAACCTCAATCCTCTGTTATTAACCCTGTCAATACTGAAACACACTTTCTAAAATACAGTTACTGATTTGTTGAAGGTGTTAGTGGGGAGCTGCAGTGAATGAAATGGTTGATTGAGGAGCACTGTGTCTAACAGGGTGTCCAGCTGTATTTCTTTACTTTCATGCCCTCTTTAAAAAAAGCAAGATATAAGTCAGTCAGTTTTACTCACCGTGTGGAGGAGCTCTGTCCATTTGCAGCCTGTGGTCCCATTCCTGCAGCATGGAGTGAAATCAGTGAGTAGCCTCCTGCCAGTCTCAGTGTGACGGACACGGGCAGAGTTTGATGTGAGCTCTGGTTCCCTGTCCCAGTCTCTGATCTCACTGACCTCAGCAGCAGCTGCAGCAGCAGCAGCACAGTGAGACACCGAGCTCCCACCTCCCTCAGCTTTAACTCTGCTCAATCACACAATCACAGAATTGTTACAGTGCACAAGGAGGCCATTCCGTCCATCCTGTCTGGACTAGCTCTCCGAATGAGCAATTCACTGAGTGTCATTCTCCTGCCTTCTCCCTGTCACCCTGCACATTGTTCCTTTTCAGATAACAGTCTCATTCCCTTCGGAATGTTTCAATTGAAGCTGCCTCCACCACACTCTCAGGCAGTGCATTCCACACCTTAACCACCCACTGGCTGAAAATGTTTTCCCTCATCTCACTTTTCTTACTTTTCCAATTACTTTCAATCTGTGGCCTCTCGGTCTCAATCCTTTCACAAGTGGAATCATTTTCTCCCTATTTACTCTGTTCCAGGCCCCTCCTGATTTTGAATTTCTGGAACAATTCTCCTCGCTGCCTTCTCCAAAGACTTGAAGGTGCCGGTGTTGGACTGGGGTGGACAAAGTTAAAAATCACACAACACCAGGTTATAGTCCAACAGGGGGTTTATTTGGAAGCACTAGCTTTCGGAGCGCCCCTCCTTCATCAAATGGTTGTCAGCGGCGTTCCGAAAGCTAGTGCTTCCACATTAACCTGTTGGACTATAACCTGATGTTGTGTGATCTGTAACTTTCTCCAAAGAAGACAGTCCCAAATTCTCCAATGTATCTTCATAACTGATATTCCTCATCCCTGGAATGATCTTTGTGCATATGTTTACCAGCTCTACAAAACATTCACCTCCTTCCTGCATTATTCACATTATTTATGTCCCTCATGATTTTATAAACCTCTATAAGGTCACTCCTCAGCCTCCGGCACTTCAGGGTAAAAGGTCTCAGCTTTTCCAGCCTCTAATGGTCACGGAGTCACACAGCGTGGAAACAGATCTTTCAGTCTAACTTCTCCATGCTAACTAGATATCCAAAACTGACTTCAACCCATTTGCCAGCATTTAGCCCACATCCCTCTAAACCCTTCCTATTCATGTACCCATCCAAACATCTTTTAAATGTTATAATTGTATCCGTCTCCAGCACTTTCTCTGACAGCTCGATCCGTACACACACCACCCTCTGTGTGACAAGTTACCCCTCAGGTCCCTTTTGGATCTTTTGCCTCTCATCTTAAACCTATACCCTCTAGTTTTGGATTCCCTTTCCCAAGGCAAAGACCTGGGATATACACCCTGTCCATGCCCGTCATGATTTTATAAACATCTATAAGGCCACCCCTCAGTCTCCGATCCTGCAGGAAAAATAACCCGTCTATTGAGCCTCTTCCGACAGCTCAAACCCTCCAGTTCCAGGCAACATCCATGTAAATCTTTTCTGCAGAATTTTAAGTTTAACAGCATCCTTCCTATCACAGGATGATCAGAATTGTTCACATTATTCCCAAAGTAGCCTCACCAATTTCCTGTACAGCTGCAAATGATGTCCCAACTCTGATACTTAGTGCAGTGACCAATAAAGGCAAGTGTACCCAACATCTTCTTCATCTCCCTGTCTCCCTGTGACTTCACTGTCAAGGAATAATGCCCCTGCCCCTGCCCCTGCCCCTGCCCCTGCCCCTGCCCCTGCCCCTGCCCCTGCCCCTGCCCCTGCCCCTGCCCCTGCCCCTGCCCCTGCCCCTGCCCCTGCCCCTGCACCTGCCCCTGCCCCTGCCCCTGCCCCTGCACCCCGAGGTCACTTTGTTGAGCAACACCCCACAGGGCCCCACCATTAACAGTATAACTCCTGCCCTGGTTTGATTTTCCAAAATGCAACATCTCACATTTATCTAAATTGAACTCCATTTGTCACACGTTTAGATCAGAGCGGTGCTGGAAAAGCACAGCAGGTCAGGCAACATCCGAGGAGCAGGAAAATCGACGTTTCGGGCAAAAGTCCTTCATCAGGATTCCTCTAGCCGAAACATCAATTTTTCTGCTCCTCGGATGCTGCCTGACATGCTGTGCTTTTCCAGCACCACTCTGATCTAAACTCTGGTTTCCAGCATCTGCAGTCTGCACTTTTGTCCATTTGCCACACCTCTGCCCATTTCCCCAAATGATCAAGGTCCCACTGTACTCTCAGATAAGCTTCTTCACTATCCACTGTACCACCAATTTTGGTGTCATTTACAAACTCGCCATAATTCCTATATTCACATCCAAATCATTTATTTAAATGATGAAAAGCCATGGACCCAGCACCAATCCTTGTGGCACACAGCTGACATCTGATCTCCAGTCTGAAAAGCAACCCCTTACCACCACTCTCTGTCTCCTATCTTGAAGCCATTTTTTTACCCAAATGGCTAGCTCCCCCTGGATCCCATGTGGCCTAACCTTCCTAATCAGTCTATCATGTGGAACCTTGTCAAATGCTGAAGTCCATATAGACAGTGTCTACTGTTCTGCCTACCCCAATCTTCTCTTCAAACAACCTCAATCACGTTAGTGAGACATGATTACCATGCACAAAACTGCATTGATTGTCCAAATGCATGCAAATCCTGTTCCTCAGAATTCACTCCAATAACTTACCCAGCAATGACATCAGTCCCACTGGTTTATAGTTCCCTGGCTTTTCCTTAAACAATGGCTAACATTAGCCAACCTCTCTGGTTCTCCAGAACCTCACTCATGGCGGTCAATCAGAAACATACCTCAGCAAGGGATCCAGCCATCTCTTTCCTAGCTTTCCACAATGTCCTGGGATACACCTGATCAGGTCCTGGAGATTTATCTACCGTCTTGCACTTTAAGAAATCCTCTTCTGTAATGTCTTTCTCCATGATAAATACTGACCTGGAATATTCATTTAAGACCTAAACCATTTCCTGTGGATCCACCCAGAGGTACATTGTTCATCTTCATGGGGCCCTATTCTCTCTCTAGTTACTCTTTTGCCCTTTTCTTATTTACCATAATTCTACCACTTTTGCCCTTGAGTAAGTTCAGGAATTGTTTGCCCTCCTTCAAATGTATCTCGAATATACCTGGTCCACATCCTCTACTATTCTTTTCAGGACTTTCCTGCCAACCTTTGATCCCACTTTATTTGGATCCGTTACATCCATATCCTACAGAAGCTGGCATTTTCCCCAGTGAAGATGTTTGACCCTGAAAAGGCCTTTGTTCTTTTCTACCATCACCTTCAACTTTGTGATACAATGATCACTCTTCCTTAAGTGTCCTCTCACAGACACTTGATCCACTTGGGCCTCCTCATTCCCAAGATCCAGATCTAGCAGAGCCTCCTTTCTGGACTGGAAACATGCAGCTGGAGAAAATTCACATGAACACACTCTCACGACCCTGGCCCCTCTCTGTCCTTCACACTGCTACTACCCCAGTCTATATTCAGAAATTAAAGACATTCCCCCCCCCCCCCCAACCCCATTTATAATGACTATTACATTTGCAGGTCTCTGTAAATTCCTTGCAAATGTATTCCTCTAAATCTTTCCCACTGGCTGGTGACTTATTGACTGCACTGATGATTCTGTAGATCTTGGTGCTCCTCTCTGGTATTACTTCCTGACTCCCACAGCCCTGCCAAGTTAGTTTAAACCCTCTCCAACAGCACGAGTAGATCACCTCAAAGGAGCTCAGTGCCAGCTCTGTTCAGGAGCAACGCTGTCTGGTCTATCCAGGTCCCATCTCCCCCAGACGCAGTCCCAATGTCACAAGAATCTAAAACCCTCCCTCCTGGATCCTCTTTCCAGCCCCACAGTCACTTGTGTTATCCTCCTGCTCCTCTTGTCACTTGCCTGGGGCACTGGGAGTAATCTGAAGATTCCTACTTTTGAGTTCCTGATGTTAATTCCCTTCTGAGCTCCCTAAATTCTGACAGCAGGACTACATCCCCTTTCTCCCTCTGTCACTGGGACCGATGTGGACCACGACTGCTGCCTGTTCCCCCTCTCCCCTCAGGGTGCTCTGCAGTCGCTCAGTGACATCCTTCACCCTGGCACCAGGGAGACAACACACCATCCTGGCTTCTCATCTGCAGCTGCAGAAACACCTATCGATGCCCTCACTCTCGAATCTCCTTTCATGATCAGTCTTCCAGTCTTCCTTATACCCCCCTCCCCCCAATACAGCTGAGCCCCCAGTGGTGCCATGGGTTTGGCTCTGGATGCACTCCCCAGATGAACCATCATTCTCATCAGGATTCCAAACTGAATCCTGGTTGGAGAGTGGGATACATTCAGGGGATTCCTGTACTAGCTGCCTGGTCCTTTTGGACTGGCTGCTGCTCCCCCATTCCCTGTCTCCCTGCATACTCTGAAGCTGCAGAGTGACCACATCTAGAAATGTGCTCTCCACGGAGCTCTCAGCCTCACGGACGCTCCTCACTGACACCAGCTGCTGCTCAAGCTCCGAAATCCGGAGCTCCAACTGCTGTCACTGACCACACTTCCTGCACTCATGGTATTCCAGGAACTGGGAAGCATTCTGAAATTCCCACATGGATGCACACTTTCTCCACTCTTTGGTTGTCTCTGGGCAAAGTTCTAATGACAAACAGCTCCAGCAGGGCTCACAGTCCAGTGGGTTCAGTGTTCCAGGATTTTGGGAAAACTCTCCAGAAGTCTTTACGAAATAGGAGCAGAAATCAGCCAATCAGCCCATTGAATCTGCTCTGCCATTTGATCTTGGCAGATATGCTTCTCACCCCCATTCTCCTGCCTGCTCCACAGGAACGTTCGATCCCCTTAACAATCACAAACCTATCTATCTCTGTCTTTAATACACTCAGTGACTTGGCCTCCACTGCCCTCTGTAACAATGAGTTCCACAGATTCACCACCCTCTGGCTGAAGAAAGTCCTCCTCATCTCAGCTCTAAAGGGTCGGCCCTTCATTCTGAGGCTGCACCTTGGTTACCGAGTCTCTCCTGTTTTTGGAAACATCTTCTCTGCATCCACTCTACGCATGTCTATCAGTATTCTGTAAATTTCAATAAGGTCCCTCATTCTTCTAAACTCCAGTAAGTACAGACCCAGAGTCCTCAACCACGCCTCATATGACAAGCCTTTCATCCCCAGGATCATTCTTGTAAACCCCTTCAATGCCAGCACGTTGTTTCTTAGAATATGGGTCCCAAATCTGCTCACAATATTCCAAATGTGGTTTGACTAGAGCCTTACACAGCCTCAGCAGTACATCTCTGCTCTTGTATTCTGGCCCTACTGAAATGAATGCGAACATTTCATTTGCCTTCCCAAGCACAAACTGGACCTGCCTGTTAACCTGAAGGGAAACCTGAATGAGGTTTGTGCTTTAGATTTCCAAAGACTTTCCTCATTTAGAAAACAGTCTTTGCATTTGTTCTTCCTCCCAAAGTGCATACCCTCACACTGTCACACATTGTATTCTATCTGCCAACTCTTTGCCCACTCTCCGAGCCTATCCAGGAGCTTTTACAGCCTTCCCACTTCCTTAACACTACCTGTCCCTTCACCTACCTCATGTCACCTGCAAACTTAGCAACAATGTCTTCACTTCCTTCATCCGGATTGTTAATGTATAACGTGAATAGTTATGGTCCTAACATTGACACCTGCAGAACTCTACTCGTCACCAGCGGCCATTGTTCCTCATGCTCTGCTTTATGCCAACCTGCCAGTCCTCAGTCCATGCCAGTACATTGCCCCTAATACTGTGGGCGCTTATCTTATGTCAAATGCCTTCTGGAAATCCAAAAAGATTACTTCCTCGGACTCTCTTTTGTCTGATTGGTTCATTGCCTCCTCAAAGAATTCTAACAGATTTGCCAGGCATGACGTCTCCTTGATGAAGCCATTGCACTTCCAAGTCCTCTGCAATTTCATCCTTAAATTGAAGTCTAAAACCTTACCAACAACTGAGTCCTGGCTAACTGGCCGATAATGTCCCATCTTCTACCTCCCTCCATTCTTAAACAGGGGTGGTATGTGAGCCATTTTCCTGTCCCTTGCCCCTACCAAATCCGTCCCCATCTCACCTCCACACCCTGACTCCATTGATTCCTGAAAGATCATCTCCAATACCTCCACAATCTCCTCAGTGATCTCCTTCAGAACACACTGGTGTAGTTCATCCAGTCTGGGTGAGTTATCCACATTCAGACCTTCCAGCTTCCCCAGTACCTCCTCCTTAGTGATGGCCACTCTCCGAGCCTATCCGGCCCCTCCGACCCCTGACAGTCTTGAATTACTGGGACACTGCTGGTGTTTTCCATGGTGCAGACTGATGCAAAGTATCTATTCAATTCCTCTGCTATTCCTAATTTTCCTGTTATTCTTTCTCCAGCCTCATTTTCCAGTGATCCATAGTCTATTTTTGACTCCCTCTTCCTTTTTATACACCTGATAAAACTCCTGCAATCTTCTTTTATATGACTGGCTAGATAACTCCCACATTTCACATTCTCCACCCTTAATGCTTTTTCAGTTATCCCCTGCAGGTTTTTAAAGGCTTCCTAATCCTCCGGCTTCCCACTATTCTCCACCATATTGTATGCCTTTTCTTTTGCTTCTATGCTGTCCTTGACCTCCCCCATCAGCCATGGTTGCCTTGTCCTCCCCTTGGTATGTTTCTTCTTTTTTGGGATGAGTTCCTGATCTGCTTCCTGAATTACGCCCAGAAACTCTGCTGTTTGCTGCCCCACCATCTTACCTGCTCGGCTCCCCTTCCAACCAACTCTGGCCAGCTCCTTCCTCATGTCTTTGGAGTTACCTTTACTCAACTGAAATACTGTTCAATCTGATTGCAGCTTCTCCCTCTCAAACTACAGGGGGAATTCTATCATATTATTGTCACTTATCCACAGGGATACTTTCATCTTAACCTCACTCATCATGTTTGCCTCAATACACATCACTGAATCCAGACCTGCCTGTTCCATCATGGCTCAACCACAAGCTGCTCCAAAATCCATCTCGTCGACATTCCATGAAACCTTTCCTTGAGATACACTACCCAGCCCACCGATCCATTGAAGTCTGCCCTGACATTTTCTGTCTCCTGACTGATTTCCTTCCCCACACCCTGATTACTGCTTGGAGATCTGGACATAACTTGCATCAGATTCTTTATTTATTGCAGTTCCTCAGCTCTACCCACTCACATTCTACACCTTCTAACTCTACATCACTTCTTGCTATTGATTTAATTTCATTTCTCACTAACAAGGCAACTCTTCCCCCTCTGCCCATCTGCCTGTCCTTTTGATAGGACATGTAACCTTGGATATTTAGTTCCCAGCCCGAATTCCCTTACAGCCATGTCCCTGTGATACCCACAACATCGTACCTGCCAGTTTCAATCTGCACTACCAGCCCATTGTGTATATTGTGTGCATTTAAGTACAACACCCTCAGTCCTGCATTGACTGCCCTCATTCCCATCATTGTCCCCTTATCTGCTGTGCTTTATGTTCGATTCCTGATCCTTTCTGTCCTTTTACATCTTCTAGAAACTTGAATAACCTTTCCTGAGCCCTCCTCCACTTTAACTAGCTTAAATTCCTTAGAAACTCAATTTACCTCAATGTGTGGCATCACTATTACTCCCTTACTCGGAATGCTTTGTGCATTTAGATACAACCTCTTTAAGTTTGTACTATTATTGATTTTCCCTGCACTTTCATGGTTCCTTTGATGTTCAAAACTTCCATCCCTTTTATTTTTTGGTAACAATCAATCCCATCACTAACCAGCAATCCTACCTTCTCCTTTACCTTCCATTTTCTCATTTTCCATCCAACTGAACCAAATTCCTTTCTCTTTGGGTTGAGTTCAGGACAATATTTATCGTTGAGCCAACATCATTATTGCTTTTTGATCTCATTGCTTCTAGTGGGATCTTGCTGTGCAGAAACTGGCTGCCACGTTACTGACATTGCAACAGTGACTGCTTGTCAACCAAAAATGCCTGAAAATGTCTTTGGGAGAGCCTGAAGTGTTAAGGGCTGGATTGAAATACAATTAGAGTCAGAGGAATGGACAGCACAGAATCAGACCCTTCGGTCCAACTCGTTCATGCTGACCAAATATCCAAAATTAATCTAGTCCCATTTGCCAGCATTTGGCCCATATCCCTCTAAACTCTTCCTATTAATATACCCATGCCTTTTAAATGTTGTAATTGTCCCAGCCTTCACCACCTCCTCTGGCAGCTCATTCCATACATTTAACACCCTCTGAATGAAAACGTTGTCCCTTAGGTCCCTTTTAAATCTTTCCCCTGTCACCGTCAGCCTATGCCCTCCAGTTCTGGACTCCCCTGCTCTGGAGAAAAGATCTTCTCTATTCACCCTATCTATGCCGCTCATGATTTTATAAACCTCTATACGGTCACCCATCAACCTGCAATGATCCAGGGAAAACAGCCTCAGCCTATTCAGCCTCTCCCTTTTGCTCAAATCCTCCGACCTTGGCAACATCTTTGTAAATCTTTTCTGAACCATTTTAAGGTTCACAACATTTTTCCTGTAGCAGGGAGACCAGAATTGCACACAGTATTCCAAAAGTGCCCTAACCAATGTCCTGTACAGCCGCAACAGCTCCCAACTCCAATAATCATTGCACTGACCAATAAAGGAAAGCAAACCAAATGACTTTGTCACTCCCCTACCTACCTGCAACTTCATCTTCAAGGAACTATTCTTCATTTTTTGGATGAACTGAGAGTCTTTCAGTTGTGAAAGATGCCATTCCATGGCACTATTGGATGAAGAGCAGGCAGTTCCCCCTGGTGTCCCTGGTCAATATTTATCCCCCAGTCAAAATCACTCAGAATGTATCTCTCTGCTAATTATCACATGGTGTTTGGGATCTCGCTGTGCACAGTCTGCTAGAAAGATCCAGTGGGACATCCTGAGCTGGGGGCAGGTGCTACACAAATGCAAGTCTTTCTTTAAGGGTTGGAGTCTCCTGATCCGGATCCTCATCCATTGTCTGCGCACTCTCACCTTCCGGGGTCATGAGGTCATTAGGAGCAGTGACCCTATCTGACCCTAGGACACTGAGACTATTCGCAGCCTCACCCTTGACCTCAGCCCAGCAGTGTGCAGCAAGGTTTGAAATATAATCTAGAACCTTCTACACAGACACCCAACGTGACTCTTTCCCGAAGTGTGTGGATCCGAGTCTGCGCCAATGTTCTCGGACAAAGTTCTCCTGATCTGTGGGTGATCGGAGGTTTGTTAAAGAGATATTGAGCTCCATCCCACTTTCCAGCTCTTGCTCCATAGCTCTGGAGGTTTCGCTGTTTCAAGTGAATATCTAAGTGTTTTTTCAATGTGATGAGGGTTTCTGCCTCTCCCACCCTTTCAGACAGTGAGTCCCACATCCCACCAACCTCTGGGTGAAAACAAATACCCTCAACTCCCCTCTAATCCTGCCCCCAACTGATTTCAATCTCTCCCCAGGGTTATTGCCCTCTGTGCTGGTGGAAATCAGTCCTTCCTACCCACTCTGTCCAAGCCCCTCATTATTTACACACCACCATCAAATCTCCCCTCAGCCTCCTGCGATCCAAAGAAAACAGTCCCAGCCAATCCAATCATTCCGCAAAGCTCAAAGCCCCCATTCCAGATAAACTACTCCTCTGTCCTGTAATGTGGTGACCAGAACCATACACTGTTCCCTCACTGTGCTCTAACTGGGGTTTTATACAGTTCCAGAATAAACAAACTTCTTGCTTTCACAGTCAACCAAAAATGAGATAAGGGAGGTGATGGTCTAATGGTGTTATTGCTGAGCTGTTAATCCAGAGATCCAGGTAATGTTCTGGGGACCAGGGTTAGAATCCAGCAGATGGTGGCATTCAAATTCAATCAAGAAAATCTGCAATTAAGAGTCTAATGATGACCATGAAACAATTGTTGATTGTCAGGAAAAAGCATCTGATTCCCTAATGTCCTTTAGGGAAGGAAACTACCATCCTTACCATGTGACCCCAGACCCACAGCAATGTGGGTGACTCTAAACTGCCCTTTGGGTGATTAGGGATGGGCAATAAATGCTGCCGATCCAGCAATGCCCTCATTCCATCAAGGGAAAAAGAAAAACAGTTTATCCCATGTGTCTTCTGAACCACCTCACTGACCTGCATTCATTAGTCACCATGGCCACATCTTCCAGCTCCACACCCATCTGACTTCCAGCTTCAAACTGACGAGAGACATTCCTTCATTATCTGAGAAACAGATCGAAAAATCAAACACAGGAGCAGCAGTAGGCCATTCGGCCCTTCAGGCCTGCTCCACCATTCAGTATGATCATGGCTGATCATCCAACACAGTCCCCTGTTATGCTTTCTCCCCACATTCTTTGATCCCTTTAATCCTAAGAACTATATCTAATTCCTTCTTTAATACACATTGCATCTAATTCCCTTTTGCTGGAAAAATGGATGACAATTATTGGGTTGTTGTCTGTTGACCAGTATGGACGCAATTGGCTGATGAGCCTTTTCGGTCTCTATGAATCTTTGACCCTATTATTATATATTATGAATAACTGGGTACCAAGGACTGACCCCTGTGACACCCTAAGTTGTAATTACCTGCCATTCAGAAAAAGACTCCTTCTTTCTGTGCTGTCGGCCAACCAGTACCCAATCCATGTCAGGACATGGCCCCAATCCTCTTGTTCATTTGGTCTAGATCTGGAAGTCCCACCTTTACTCTTTGTAGGAACAGATTCTGAATGATCTCTGACTCGTCCATCGAGGGCTCCCACTGCCTTGACACTGATTTCCCATCATGTCACTGCTTCCAGTCCACTTTTACCAAAGCACCACACAGTTTAGTTAAATGAAAACTTTTACACTTACTGCACTTCCATCCATAGTCTCAATCTCACTGAGTTTTGAGCACTGTCGCTGAAATGCTCCCCCAGTGATAACCCTTCCAGTTGCTCACAGTCATTCCATAAACAATGGTCTAAAACTGTCCCTTTTTCTCAGCTGCTTCACCATCACCTTCTCAGGGGCAATTAGGGATGGGCAATAAATGCTGGCCCTGCCAGTGACCCTCACATTCCCAAGAAGCAATTTGAACAATGCCTGTTCATTTGTCAGGTTTATTCTGTATTGACCAAAAATGTTCAAAAAGATTGTATTGCCAGTGAATATTGTGAAGGTTGAATTCCCTTCGAATGACAGGGATTAAAATTGCTCCTCTTATCTTTCAGGCCGTGACAACTCTCAGCCCAAGCTGACCCTGCTGCCTCCCTCCCTGGAGCAGGTCAATGCCAAGGGCACTGCCACCCTGGTGTGCCTTGCCAATCACTTCTATCCCGATGAGCTGGAGGTGCAGTGGAAGAAGGACGGTGCAGTCATTTCGGACGGGGTTCAGACCAGCAACTACCTGCGAGCTTCGGACAGCACCTACAGTGTCAGCAGCCTGCTGACCCTCTCTGGGTCTGACTGGGAGTCCAACGCTCGCTTCTCCTGTGCCCTCACCCACGTGACCCTCCCCTCTCCCCTCAGCAAGAGCATCAGGAGATCAGAATGTGTGTAGAGTGTTGGAGACAGTCCACAGAGGAGGCACAACTTTAAATAGAACAGGGCTGAGCTGGCAGGACAAAGGTCATTGTCAGCACTGAATTTCAACTCTCTTCCTTCTCAGGACTGGCTCAGAGAACCTTCTGAGGTTTGGATGTTAAAGCAGGTCATTGTGACAGTGTCAAGAGAGCTTTACGCTGTGTCAAACTCCATGCTGTACCTTGTCCTGGGAGTGTTTGATGGGGACATGGTTGACTTGTGATGCCAAGTAAAATCTCTTGAAGTTGCTGAAGACTGTCAGCTGTACAAAACAATGTGGACCTCAGAATTCTCTGCTTCAGTAAACCAGATCTCCTTCCTGCTTAGCTGTCAGTTCCAATTTAAGGTTTGGTCACTGTTTAAAGGGACAGGATTATCGTGTTATTGAGAAAATCTCCACAAGTGTTTTTCTCAAGCTCCAATGTGGCTGTGAATTTGTGCAGCTTCCTCTGTCTGGGCTGTTAATTGCAGTTGTTTTTTTTCTGTCAATGTAAATCTGGAAAAGGGAATAAAGGTGAAGATTCAGTCTCTGTCTGGTGAATGCTTTGGAAATAGATGACCTCCCCCCACCTCAGTTGATTGGCTGCATTTCAGCAGGTCATTGTCAAGATTGGCTGGTTGGCCTGTCAATCAATTACAATCATCAATCATTAATCATTCCAAAAATAACAGAAACTGAAAGCTGTTAGGACTCAATAAGTACAATCTGATGCATTCCCTCTTCACTTTGTTGGTCCAGGCCCAGCTGATGGGATCGTACTGTGCAATCTCTGCTACATGTTGGTAAGCTGCTGAAACAATCTCCTGCCATTCACCAACATTGTCGGCCTTATGTGTCTCTCTGAGCGTGATTGTTTAATTTAATGTTGCCTGTAGGTCTCTGAGTGTGGGTGTGTTACTCAGTGAGACACCCACAGACAGCACTGAGCAACAACACCCACATTCGGAGACTCCTGCAGGGAGCATGGAGTGTGAGCAGTGCTGCTCTCTCTCTCAGTGTGAGTGTGTTACTTAGTGCAGCCTGTAGGTGTCTCTCTCAGTGTGAGTGTGTTACTTAGTGCTGCCTGTAGGTGTCTCTCTCAGTGTGAGTGTGTTACTCTGTGCTGCCTGTAGGTGTCTCTCTGAGGTCTGTGTCTCCGAGCGATAGATTGAGAATGGGCTTTGTGCTGGGGATTGAAGATTAGGCTTTAATCTTCTCAAATCATGAATGAAAAACAGTTCAGGCTTGTGCCCGAAACATCGAATTTCCTGTTCCTTGGATGCTGCCTGACCTGCTGCGCTTTAACCAGCCACACATTTACTACAAAGTCACAGATTCCCATATCTAACTGGACCACACCTCCTCCCATTCAGTATCCTGCAAGAACTCCATCCCATTCTTCCAATTCCTCTGCCTCCGCCCCATCTGCTCAGATGAGGAGACCTTCCACTGACCATAGATGTCCACCTATTACGAACAACGTGCTTTTCCTCCTTCTGTCATCCAACGCACTCCTCCCTTTCCCACTCCACTGCTCTAAATCCAGCCCCCTCCAAACACAATTAAAACAGAGTCCCCATTGTCCTCACCTATGAGCCCACCAATCTCCGTATCCAAAACATCATCCTTAAACACTTCTGCTAACTCCAACTAGACCACACCACCAAATACATCTTCCTCTCCCCACCACTGAATGCCTTCCATAAGGACCATTCTCTTTGACAATTCTTGGTTTGCGTCACTCTCCCACCTACCCTCCCGAATCCCAGGTACCTTCCCTGCTACTCAAAACGATGCAAAGCCTGCTGGTACTCTAATCCCTCACCTCCATCCAGGGCCCCAAGCAGTCCTCCAGGTGAGACAGAGATTCACCTGCCTCTCCTCCAACCTAATTCACTGCACCAGGTGCTCCCGATGTAGTCTTCTCTACATCGGGAAGACCAAACATAAACTTAGGGAATGGTTCACCGAGCATCTTAGCTGGGACCGGAGGGGCTGACTTGACTCCCAGTCACTATCTATTTTAATTCCCCTTCCCACTCCCTTTCTGAAATGACCATCCTTGGCCTCCTCCATTGGCACAACAAACCAAACTGCAAATTGGAGGAACAACACCCCATATTACGCCTGGGCGGCTGACAGCCCAGAGGACTCAACATTGAGTTCTTCAATTTCATATAACCACCCTTCCCACTCCCCTGTCTCCCTTCCAAATCTCTCTCCCTCCCTTCCACTCCTTCCTGCCAGCTACCGCATTCATTCCTCCCATTGACCAACCAGGTCATAACCTCTACCTGTCATCACCAATCCCCACTTCATCATCCTGTTCCTGCCACCCCCTTTATCTTAGCTCTCCCTACACCCCCCCCCCCCGCCCCCCATTCTTGAAAAAGAGTTACACACCGAAATGTCAACTAAGGCGGCACGGTGGCTCAGTGGTTAGCACTGCTGCCTCACAGCACCAGGCACCTGGGTTCAATTCCCGCCAGTCTATGTGGAGTTTGCACATTCTCCCTGTATCTGCATGGGTTTCCTCCGAGTGCTCCAGTTTCCTCCCATAATCCAAAAATGTGCAGGTCAGGTGAATTGGCTGTGCTAAACTGCCCACAGTGTTAGTCAGGGGTAAATGTTGGGTAGAGGAATGGGTTTGGGTGGGTTGCTCTTCGGAGAGGTGGTGGAGACTTGTTGGGCTGAAGGGCCTGTTTCCACACTGTAGAGAAGGGGGCAGCATGGTGGCTCAGTGGTTAGCACTGCTGCCTCACAGCACCAGGGGCCCAGGTTTGATTCCAGCCTTGGACGACTGTCTGTGTGGATTTTGCACATTCTCCCTGTGTCTGCATGGGTTTTCTCTGGGTGCTCTGGTTTCCTCCCACAGTCCAAAGATGTGCAGATCAGGTGAATTGGCCAAGATAAATTGCCCATCGTGTTAGGTGCATTATCCAGAGGGGAAATGGGTCTGTGTGGGTTACTGTTTGGGGTCAGTGTGGACTGGTTGGGCTGAAGGGCCTGTTTCCATACTGTCGGGAATCTAATCTAATCTACTCCGCTGCCTGGCTTGCTGTGTTCCTCCAGCCTCCTCCCTGTCTACATTGAATGTAAACAGCAGGAAAGGGCTGAACAATCAAGTATCAGGGCCATAAACAAATGGGACATGAAACAGATAGATGCATTGAGGTGGTCATTCACAAAGAGAAAACCAAACTGGAAATGAAACATTCAGACACAGTGGATCGAATTTAATATCAGAAAATGTGAGACTATGCACTTTGGTCAGAATAATCTAAAGGCCGACTATTATTTAAATTGTGAGAGATTCCAACAAAGTGCAGGACAGAGTGATCTGGGTGTTCTTGTGCATGGGACACTGAAAGTTAGTGCAGGTACAGCAAGGAATTGAGAAGGCAAATGGAATTTTCACCTTTATTGCTGGGGGTTGGAATTTAAAAGTAGAGAAGTCTTGTTAAAACTGTACAGTGTGTTAGTGAGCCTGCATTTGGATTATTGTGTGCAATTTTGGTCCCTGTATTTAAGAAAAGATGGACAGCCATTGGAGTCTCCCTCCTGCTCCTATTTCTCATGTCTTTGTGTGCTCCAGTGTCCTTCCCTCACAGCAGAGCTGGTTGGAGCCTGCCTGCAGTAACAGCCTCCAGTCTCTGGGTGGTGCTGCCAAATGATCTGCCTTGCCCAGGCTGTCACAGTTCCCACGTTACAACAATATCAGAAGTATTCCATTGGCTGCAAAACATTTTCAAACATCTTATGTTCAAGGACAGTATAACAGAAACATAATTCTCTCTCTCTTTATATTTTATCTCCATGCCTTCCCATCTATTACCTAACAACATTCTACACTTGAGTCAAGTCCAGAATTAATCATGAATCTCTGGGAGAGCTTAATCTATGACAACACTGGGATTAATGACCACTTCCTCAGTGGGCTTTGTGGGCGAAGGTCAATAGCAGTCTCATTGTGACTTGATCTGAGTTGGTCTGAGTCAGTCAGTGTTATTGTTCTGGGTAGAGACAGTACAGACCAACCTCAGACACTGTGATCTGATTGAGATGAAGGGTTAGCTGTGCAGGGCTTTCACACCTGGCTCACACACATAGTGAAGCAGGGATTCCCCATTTTGCGAGAGTAAATGGAACTAACAAACTGGGTAGGCGTGACACCCCCACGCTGTCCCCAAGAGAGTGGGGACAGGAACAGTAATGTTCTCAGAGAGAAAGGATGGTAAAAATGGTACCCCACAGAGAGAGAGAGAGAGGACAGGAAGCATGACACTCCCCAGAGACAGGCAAACAGTATCTGTCTGCTCCCCACTTTCTTGTTGTGACATATGTCGTTGGGAAATGGGTTTGGTTTATATTTTCTCAATTGTATTTAGGTTTGATGAGGTGATTTGGTAACAATGATTCCAATTCCATATTTTGTGTGGCAGCAGATCTACTGAAGGTCATCCTTTCATTTGGAGGTTGCCCAGGTTTCTGTCCAGGCTGATGCAGTATGGTCTACCAGTGCTGCCCCTATTGGGCTAAACCATCACACACGAGGGAATCTGACAGACACCTTCTCTTTGTGCTGGCAAAGGGAAAGATTTGTTTATACTGTAATTGCGGCCAAAGAAATTAGTTAGTGGATGTAATTCCAGCTGAATATAATGTTCTGATATTCATGATGGGATTAATCACGACAGTTCCCACTTGCCTTTACACTGATGCTGGAACAGGAAGTCACCATGCAGTGATCTCCTGGCTCACACTGAGAAACCAAGTTGATGGTATAACTGCAGAGAGCAAGACAATGGCTTGGACTCACCGAACAACCAGAGGCTTCACCCAACAACTGGGTCACAGGCAAATGGAGTGTAGTGTAAACGCTCAGTATCTCAGGGAACAAGCACAACTACTGAGTTACAAAACTGAACAGGACTTTTTATGAAAATTGGCATTCCAAAAACAATACATGTAAAAATTGAGTGCAATCTCATTACAAAGACTACATCATTTTCATTGAAAGCTGGACGATAATGAGATGAGAATTCAAACAACCACCCACTCCATCACACGGTGTTCTCATCATAACACATTTGAAAGCCTCTTAAAACATGGAAGGAGAGGGAAACATTGCAAACTATATTACCATGAGTGAGGATCCATTAAAAACTAGGATCATGAGGTTAAATGCTCCCAGCCATAAACAACACTGATGCATTCACATCATTAGTTTGTTAAATGATGTTAAAAAGTTTGCCAACCACTTTCATGAAGAAGGAATATTTAAATCTCAAGAGGCATTGATGACTTTTTTTCAGGATTATAGCAAGGAAGCAGCAGCTGACATATGAACTTCAACAAACTAATGATAACAGGGACTGAATACAGAGCAGGCCCCTGAGAGAGAGAGAAAAATCAACAGCAGAGATCTGTCCAGTGCTGGGAGCATTTTAGACAAGACACCTTGTTGCCAGCAAGTTACTGCAGCTTGAAAACTCCAGTACGGTCAGAAGGAGAAAAAGGACAATGTGCAGATTGTTGAACAGGCCCCTACACCTGGGCCTGAGGCAGGAGCCCAAGCTCCAACACACTGGCCTCACTTCACACCAACCTTCACACAGTGCGGGGTCATGAACTCCGGCCATCAATCCCTCTGGGACCGGGATGGAGTGAGGGAAAAGGGACAATTGTAGAAGAGTCAATAAGGAGTAAAGCAAGATGGAGAGGGTGTGTTGGAAAGGGGTTAGAGGAGGAAATATACTTTGTGCCACTCAGTACAGACATCATCTACGTGTATCACAGAATGAACAAACAAAAGTCACACCGAAGTACTTTTCTTATCATAGGGGACATTTTCCTTGTAGTGTGGTAAGTACCCTGCTTCTGAAGCTGTACACTCTCTCTATGGGTCTCTCCAGATTGAGCCTGATCGCTCCAAGCAAGGCCCCAGTTTATTTTTCCTGATCAGGGACAGTGAAGCAGCTGCCCTCTAGTGGCGAGAGAGCGCTTGCACGGCTGCTGAGGATTATGGGTAAAGTCCCCTTCCATTCGCGCCCACACACACCAGCAGCCACTTCAGCTGCTTTATTGAAAACCACAAGCTTTCAAGGCGCTGTTCTTTCAACGGTGGAACTGGACGCACGGTCATACGAATTAGGGACAAATGAAGGAGATTCATCCTCTTCAGCCTGCTCCCCATGGCTGACCTGATTATTCACCTTCTTACCTTACTCTGACAGATTTTTGATCAGCAATGACTGTCTACTTCTTCACTACAAGAATTCAGACGTTTCAATTTCAATTCCAAAGACCTATGACCTTTGTAAGAAATCAAAACCCTGCTCATCTAGGTCTTAAATGAGGGAACTTATTTTAGTTTTATATTCTCCCTGAAAAGGAAGCATTCTTTTCACATCCACGCTGTATTCTATGCTCTTGTTGATATGACATCTGCTTTAATCAGCTGCTCTCCCATGAGAACAGCTGCCTATCCTGCCACCTTCAATGACTGATGCACAGAAACATCCAGGTCCTACTGCCCCTACACCCACCCATACTTGTACCCTTTAGTTTGTTTTGTCTCTCCACCTTTTCCTTCCAAAATGAATCAGTGACATCTCTTTCTATTAAATTCTACCTGCGACCATTTGTTCATTCCATTATCTATACCCTTTTTGAAGTTCCACACTATCTTTTTCATGAGTCGCAGTAGATCCAAGTTTCATACCATCAGCAAATTTTGAAACCATGCCTTGTGCACTCAGATTTAAATATTTTAAATAATTTTTAGAATGAACTATTTTATAAACTATTTTAAATCAAGCCTCAAATTTATTGCCCATCTCCAGTTGCTCGGACTGAGTTCTGAGCCAGATCATGGGGCCGTTAAGAATGAATCGCGTCACTGTGTGGGACTGGAGTCACAGACCGGGTGATGACTGGGTCCCCTTGTCCAAACTACATTCATGAACATGACATTGAGTTTCTTGGGTTTTTTTGTTCAGACCCCAGCGCCTTCCTTCCCAGATGTTACACGGCTCACCAATGCCCTCTCCAGGACAATTAGGGAAGTGCAACAAATAGCAGCCATTTTTGTGCCCGCCCATCCCAGGAGAAATCAAAATAAATGAGATACACTTCAAATGATCAAACTGGTGAGGCTTGAATTCATCTCTTTGAAAAACTGGAGCCTCGGCGAGAAATACAGCCATGACATGGGTGAACCTGGTTTGTCAGACTGAAAGGTGGAGTGTCCTTTGGATTGAAACTGGGATCAGACACAAAATGAATTACACTCAAATAGCGAATAAACATCTATCAAAGCGGGTCACCAAAGTGCAAAGAGCAGCAATTTATCTGGGAGACCTCAACAGGTATCAGTGGGTGTAAGTGCTTTCGGCAGGCAAGTGTCAGATATTGTAGAACACACCAGAAACACAGTCACACAGAAAGGGAAGCTATTGGGATAGAGCAGGGAAACAGGAATAACTGAATTTCTCCACTGAGAGCTGGAAGAGGTTTTCTCGGTTGTAACTCCTCTGAGAATGATAAAGCTTGAAGGGCTGTTTATTTTATAGACAATACTGCAGCGCGCAAGAAAGGATGGGGAGTGACAGATCTCCTCTAAATTGGAAACAATATCAGAAATAAAGGTCAATGTGATTTTGGATTGAATATTGAGAGTAAGGAGATGGAGGGGAGAGTGACCATGGCAGCTGTCCTGAAGAATGGTTTGGTCATGGCTAGAATGGTGCACAGTTAGAGGCTGCTTTGAGGGACAATACATAGTGGGACATGGACAGGGGATCTAGGGTCACCAGAGATGTGCAGGATAGCAAATGGAAAATGCCATGGAAAATGCAGGATTACAGGGATAGGTCGGGTAGGTGTGGGTCGGAGTGGGGTGACCTTCAAAGGGTCTGTATGAGCTTGCTGGACTGTGTGGCCTGCTTCCACTCTGTAGGAATTCCTCGATTCTGTGATTCTATGAAGGCCAGAACAGGATCTCAACAGTGGAGGGAGGGTATTCTGATGTTCAAAAATTCTCAAACAAATAAACACAGTAAATGTAGATTTATCGTCACTGCAGACAAACTGAAAGGCAAAATGACTTATTCTCCAGTCATATACCAGGTACAGAAAATAGATCAGGAAAAATATTTTGATGCAATTATTGGAACTTAATGATGAATGATGATAAACAGAGTGCTCCATTCAAAAAAAGACAGAATTGCTTTTTAGAATTTCAACAGGCCTGAAGCAAAAGAGGAAATCAGGATCAAAGTCATTTGAGAATATAATACTTGAGTGAGACAAAGCTCTTCTTGTGAAAGCATTTCATTTTGCCTTGCTTTCTCTCCATGGATGCTGCCTGACCCGCTGGGATCTCCAGAGTTTTGCTGTGCGATTTCTTACAAAATGTCTTGTTGTGTGAAAGACAAAAGCTTTGACAAAATGTCTCTTTTTTTCAGCAACACTTGAATTTGGATCAGTTTGGAGAGAAAGCAGGGCCATGGAATCATCTTTCCCTGCAGGGAGGGAGGGAGTGTGTGTGGAATCTCCCATGGGCAGGGTTCTCCTGGCTGCCACCACATCAGGAAGGCTGGAGCTTGATGATCGAGCTGAATGGACAGGGCTCACTCTCACAGTCCTCAGGGCCATGGAGCCTCTTGTGATGGGAGCATCTGCTTGGTGTCGAGGGCAGACAATGACATTGCAGTGGGATTGGAAATGGGGCAACTCGACAATGGATGCTGCACAATGGCTGCACTGACTCTTCCTCTCTGCCTGATCCTTCCCCACACAAAGGAGAAGTTGCATTAGGAACCTGTTCTAAAGGGCTACAACCCACTGCAGCACTCCCGAACTGCAAAGAGAAGAACACTTCTACAAAGACTTTGCCAAGAACAGATATTCCCGCAACTTCATCCACAGATGCATAACAGACAAACAACGCGATGAGGGTATGCCACGACCTAACTCACTAGCCACACTACCTTATATAAAAACATCGCAGTACTCCAACCACTCATAAACTGCCCAGAAACTGACAGCGACGCTCAGACAACCCACGAGAACAAAAGGCCCATACCTACCGTGTGAAAGACAGATGTAATTTACAAGAATCCATGCAACGTTTGCACAAAACACCTCGGACAAACAGGCAGACAACTAGCCATGCACGTCCATGAACACCAATGAGCCACTAAACCCCATGAGCAGCTGTCCCGAGTAGCTATACACACAGATGACAAGGACCACAAATTCAACTGGACCAACACTATGATCATAGGACAAGCTCAACAGAGGACAGCCAGAGAATTTCTAGAGGCATGACACTTATCCATGGGATCCATCAATAAACACATTGACCTCGACCCAGTATACCAACCACTGCAACGAACATCAGGAACCAATAACTGTAAACAGCAGGAATGGAACCAAATAAGTTCCAGAAGACACAGCACAACAGCACTTCACAGGAAGCTCCAAAGCTCTGAAGATGTCACCGAGACAGGGGACAAAATGTTTACAAATCAACTTCCCAGCTCGGTGAGCATACCCACATCTACAGCAAAGGGGGGGGGTTTTCCTGTCCTACAGTGCGCTCCAAATCCTTACCTACCCTCCTCATTGTCATACCCTCCTGCCCCTTCCTACACATGGAATGGGACAGCCTGGTCCTGAGGATTATAACATCCTTCTGGGACAAGGTCTCCAGGTATCTCTGCACGTCCCTGATGTGTCACCAATACTTTCAACTCAACCTCCAGTCCAAACACTCTGTGTGGGAGTTGTTGTAGATTTATACATTCACTACAGATGTATTTAACCTGAGTCACTTTAACTCAATAAAGAAATGTTGATCCCATTTACAAATGAAAGATACCCATTCCTCTATTAAACCAGTAATTGTCTTCAGTATCTGAATTAAAGTTTTAGTGCTTTCCATTTATTGACCTTCCCGAATGGGGGTGTCCCGAAGCAGTACAAGACGACATGAGGATATAGACGGGCTGGGAGGGTCAGATGGGCTGATCAGTAACAAGTGGAATTCATTCAGATAAATGTGAGTCAGTGGACTGAGCTCCCCCTGACCATGTGAGTGAGGTGAGGGCAGAGTGACAGCACTTGACATCAAGGCCTGAGCAATGCAGCAGTTTTTCACCTGCTATTCCAAGGAAGGGATCAACATCGGGATCCCTCCAAGCAACTCCTGGGAGTTCTGTCATCCCAAAGGGACACGTCCTCCTCTTCAGTTCCCACAACCAGCAGCAAGTCAGCCACACACTGTGCAAACTGTTTGGGGGAGCTGACCTGAACTCTCACAGCCCTGTGCCATGCTCTGCTGGAAGATGGAGGGACTATTGGGGAGTCCTTGGGGCAGACAGCTCCATCAATATTGTTGGTCTTTAAACAAGATGGTGAACCTGTCCTGGTCCTCAGCCCTCCCTGACCCGATATGGACCAGAACATGTTCAAAATGACCAACTGTGTAATGCCCCACTGCCAGTCCGACAGCAATGAGCCAATCTGCTCTGAACACTCCCTGAGTGAGCTCACTCCATTATGTTCAGATACACTGCTATTGAGTGCCCAGGGAGCCCACCCTTCCACTCTCTGGTTTTGATAACCCTCCCATCACAGAGTCCCCCCGTGAACCCCTTCAGTTCGTTCTCCACTGGAGGGGGCTGGTCTCAGTGGTTTTGATGGATGCATCTGTGGGTGAGATATAATGATATATAACTCAATATGTTCCCTATTCCCCACCCACACACGTATGGACACAGGCTCTTCTCCATTCATCGTACACCATCAGACACAGGTATTCAGGATGGGTACTGCCCCTTCAGAGCACCACCATGGTGGATGGAGGGTTATGGAGAGAAAGGTTCCCTCCCCACTCTGGGTTTGGACCTTCCCCATCTACACTCTGAGTTCAGCTCACTCTCAACATGATTCTTCAATCTTTCTGAACTCCAACACACCTTCCTTCTTTCCTCCATTTATTGGGGATGATTTTCTCAGGGCCCTGCATTCCTGCTGAAAGTGCCCCTTCTGTCCCTAACTGTAGTATTGCCCTCCTGCTCCCGGGACCCCATTGCCCTCTCTATTCTCCCCCTCGTGTTCCGTGCCTTGAGGGTGGAGGTTAACACTTCACACACCCTTTCCCTGAGGCTTCAGCTCAGGCCATTTCCAAAGCACACACGAGACAGAGACTGAATCTTCTTCATCTTTATTCACTTTTCCAGATTGACATTGACAGAAAACAGTCAGCAATTATCAGCCCAGACAGAGGAAGCTGCACAAATTCACAGCCACAATGGAGCTTGAGGAAAACACTTGTGGAGATTTTCTCAATAACCTGAGAATCCTGTCCCTTTAAACAGTGACTAAACCTTAAACTGGAACTGGTGGCTGAGCAGGAAGGAGATCTGGTTTACTGAAGCAGAGACTTCTGAGGTTCACATTGTTTTTACACAGCGGACAGTTTTCAATATCTTTGAAAGGTTATGCTTGTTATTACAACTCAACACTGTCCCCAACAAACAGTCTCCTGGACAGGGACAGAATAGGGTTAGATACAGAGTAAAGCTCTTTCCGTACTGTTCCCACCAAAGACACCCAGGACAGGGACACGATAAGAAACAGAATAAAGCTGTCTCCACACTGTCCTCGTCAAACACTCCCAGGACAGGGACAGCACTGGTTGGGAACAGAGTGAATCTCTCTCTATAGTGTCACGATAACCTGCCTTAACCCATGAACCTCAGAGTCTCCCAGAGGCCAGTCTCAAGAAGGAAGAGAGTTGAAATTCAGTGCTGACAATGACCTTTGTCCTGCCAGCTCAGCCCTGTTCTATTTAAAGTTGTGTCTCCTCTGTGGACTGTCTCCAACACTCTACACACATTCTGATCTCCTGATGCTCTTGCTGAGTGGGGAGGGGAGCGTCACGTGGGTGAGGGCACAGGAGAAGTGAGCATTGGACTGGCAGAAGTATCAGTTTGAATATTTGTATCGTACACCTAACAAACCCAATGTATTTTTAAATTCCTTTTTGATTGTGGACACTGAAGTCCCCCACCCAGAGTACATTCTGTGCCCTCATCACCCTCAGAGCTTCCGCTAATTGCTGTTCAACATGGAGGAGAGACTGACTTTCTGACAGAGCGGCATTCCCTCAGTACGAACCCTCTGACAGTGTGGCACTGTCTCAGTACTGACCCATCATTAGTGCAACACTCCATCAGTACTGACCCTCCAATAGTGTGGCACTCCCTCAGTACTGTCCTTCTGACAGTGCTGCACTCCCTCAGTACTGACCCCCTGACAGTGCTGCACTCCCTCAGCGCTGCACTGCACTCTCAGCCTGGATAATTTGCTTCAGTGATAGAATCACGTAGTGATGGAATCTGTACAATGTTGAAGCAGGCCATTCGCCCCAATGTGTTCACACCAATCCTCCGAAGAACATTCCACCCAGATCCAAACCACTGCACTATCCCTGTAACCCTGCATTTCCCAATGGCTCATCCACCCAGTCTGCAACATTGTGAGTGTGAAGGGACAGTGCTCCCCACTGAGACCAGGCTGACACCTCCCGGTCCAATAGCCTGCCTTGCTTCCCAATCCCAGCCCACACTTGGAGGAATGAGCTATTCGAGATGTTTCCCAGCCAGAGATAGTGCCTTCAGGAGAGAGATGGAGAGTAGATGATAGGGGCAGGGGGCAGTGGGGTCTGTTGTCTTGAGGTGGGGTGTAGGACACATTGAAGCAGGCGATGGCCGGTGCTGAGCCCTTTCCTCGGAAGGAGTTTGTAAGTTGATGGGTGAAAGAGGGAGGGGCACTAGAGTAAATCCTTTGTTGCTGCTGAAACTCTTGCTGCCTGCTCAGTCACGTCCGAGAGACACACAGACACATCAGACACACAGGAGGCAGCTTTCTGTGGATGTTCTCCTGGGGCAGGTCTCATCAGTCATGGAGCTATGGTCAGTAACAGTGTAAGCTGTGCGGCCAAGAGGTGGGCACTGTGGAGTGTGGAGTGTTTTATTCCCCCCCCCCCCCCCCCGCCGACTCTACTTTGATTCACTCCCTGCCCTCCCCTTCACTGTTTGATCACGAAGCATTGGCCTTTGCTGTGAAGGACACTGCTTGTCACTGGCCACTCGGGTATTTCCTTTCTTCCTGGAGGTGGAAAATGAATAAAGACTTCTGCACTTGTCATTTTTCACTGTGTCTCACACTTGCACACATACAGTGTGGGTGCTGGGGAAAAATTATGCACCACCATTGTTAGGCAGCTGTGTGGGGTTATAGAAAAGAAAAAAAAATAAAAACTGTGCTGCCCTGAAAGCCTGAGTCTGCATCTCAGCTCGGAAGGATATCAGCTAATTCATCAAAATTGGTCCTGCCCCTCCGCAGCTTAGTCAGGCTGCCTGTGCCTTTCCATCACTCCCAGGTTTTCCCTTGTGCCATAGCTCATTCTCCTGAGAGTTGACCATACTCAGGCCCAGCACATGGTCTTGTCCGACGGTCAGATCCTCTTCAAGAAACTCATGGCTCACCACTGCCCTCTCCTGGGCAATTGGAGAAGGGTAATAAATAGCAGACAGGTCAATACATTCCCCATCCCAAGAGAAATCAAAATAAAGGATATAGAATTCAAATGATCAAACTGGTGGAAGATGGAGTGGATCCGTGATTAAATTTCACCTGATAATTGCTGTATTAAGTTCAAGGTGAACTTAAGGTGGTCTCTGCTGAATTCAGATCAGTTTTCATGGTTAACTTTCTCTCCAAACTGATTCTAATTTGAGTGTTGCTGAAAAACAAAACATTTTCTTGGAGCTTTTTGTCTTGCATGCATCAGGACAATTTGCAAGAAATGCCACAGCAAAGGGAAACAATATTTAAACTGGTGTGTTCATCGTGACAACACCTCAATCTGTCAGCACTTTCCTCTCATGCAATATAAATGTTGTTTTTTTCTCTTTCGATTGGATTTTTGCAATTGCCCTGATGAGGGAAAAACAAAAAGCTTCCACAATATTCTCAAATAATTATTTGATCGTAATTTACTCTTTTGCTTCAGACCTGTTCAATTTCCAAGGAGTAATTCTGTCCCATTTTGAATGGAGGTCTCAGTTCATCAGCATTCACTAAATTCCAATCTCTGCATCAAAATATTTTTCCTGACCTCCTTCCTGTACCTGGTGTTTGACTACAGACTGTGTCATCACAGCGCCTGAGACCCGGGTTCAATTCCCGACTCAGGCGACTGACTGTGTGGAGTTTGCACGTTCTCCCCGTGTCTGCGTGGGTTTCCTCCGGGTGCTCCGGTTTCCTCCCACAGTCCAAAGATGTGCGGGTCAGGTGAGTTGGCCATGCTAAATTGCCCGTAGTGTTAGGTAGGGGTCTGGGTGGGTTGCGCTTCAGAGGGTCGGTGTGGACTTGTTGGGCCGAAGGGCCTGTTTCCACACTGTAAGTCTAATCTAATCTAATCTAATCTAATTTTGCCTTTCAGTTTGCCATCATTGACAGAAAATCTACATTTACTGTGTTGATTTCATTAAGGAATTTTGAATATCAGAATTCCCTCCCTCCCCCCTCGAGATCCTGTTCTGGTGTTTCCTTGTAACCTAGATCCCCTATCCCTGGACCATTCTGCATTGCACCTCATAGAAACCCCTAACTGTCCACCATATTCCAGATGTGACCTAACCATTCTTCAGTACAGCTGTCCTGGCCACTCTCCCCTCCATCTCCTCACTCTCAATATTCATTCCAAAATCCCAGTGGAATTTCCCATGTCTTATTCTGAAAATTTTCCCAATTTTAAGCATTTATGTCACTGGCCATCCTTTCTTACCCACTGCAGTACATTGTTTACAATATGAGCTGCACTTCAGCATTTATTGTTCTGAGTCATTACAAGCAGGAAAGCTTCTTGCCAACTCTCAGTAGAGAAACTCAGTTAATCCCATTGCCCTGCTCTATCCCAATCGCTTTAATTGTATTTCTGGTGTATTCAACAACATCTGCATTACAGTCTTACACCCACTAATGGCTTTCTGTCATCTCTTGCGTTCTTCCTGATTATCTTTTTTTGCAGTTTAGTGATATTGTCTTTGTACCCGTTTGTTAGACCTTTGCAATTCATATTGTGCCTGATCCCAGTGCCAGTCGTTGGGGCACTCCACCTTGTAATCTGAAAAAAGCAGGCTCCAGTCTTTCAAAGAGATTAATTCAAGCCTCCCCCAGGTTATTATTTGAATTGTCCCTCATTTATTTTGATTTCTCCTGGGATGGGGCAAGCGTTGATGTGTCTGCTATTGTTTGCCCTTCCCTAATTGTCCTGGAGAGGGCGGTGGTGAGCAATTTAATATCTGGGAAGGACGGCGCTGGCATGTGTCCAAGTAAAAACCATGAAACTCAATGTCATTTTATGTATGTTCTTTAGGCAAGGGAATCCAGTCATCACCCAGACTGTGACTCCAGTCCCACAGTGATATGACTCATTCTTCACGGCCCCATGATCTGGCTCAGCAAAGAACTCAGTCTGAACTGCTGGAGATGGGCAATAAATATGAGGCTTGCCAATGACATTAACACCCTGAGAAGGAATAATGCTGCTCTTTGCTGTCTGCCTTTTATCCTCTGAGCCACCACACTCTCGCTGGTAAGGGTCTCTAATCCTCTCACATTAATATATTAAATGATGGCAATATGTGAAGAGCTTTTATTTTGAATTGTCAGTTCTCTTTTCCCATGCCTCTCTCCTCTTCAGGGGGAGGGAGGAAAAACAGCTTTTGTACTAGGATACTTATCACAGCCCAATGAAAATGTCTCCTGTGATATGATTATCTTCACAGTGTGCTGTTTTGTTCATTCTGTGATACACGTAGACAATATCAGTATTGAGAGGGACAAAGTATATTTCCTTCTCTAACCCCTTTCCAACACACTCTCTCCATCTTGCTTTACTCCTTATTGACTCTTCTACAATTGTCCCTGTTCCCTCACTCCGTCCCGGTCCCAGAGGGATTGATGGCCGGAGTTCATGACCCCGCACTGTGTGAAGGTTGGTGTGAAGTGAGGCCAGTGTGTTGGAGCTTGGGCTCCTGCCTCAGGCCCAGGTGTAGGGGCCTGTTCGACAATCTGCACATTGTCCTTTTTCTCTTTCTGAATGAACTGAATCAAGTTGCAGTAAGGATCTGGCAACAAGGTGTCTTGTCTAAAATGTTCCCAGCATTGGATACAGAATTGGCTGTGTTGGAGGAGACAGAGGGCAGTGATGGGAGGATGGTTTTCAGAATGGAGGGCTAGTGGTGTTTTACAGGGTTCAGTGGTGGGAACTCTGCTGTTCATGGTCTGCATAAATGATTTGGAGGAAGGTGTAGCTGGTCTAATTAAAAAGTTAACAGTTGATACAAAGATTGGTAGAGTTACAGATAATGAGAAGGATTGTCAGAGGATACAGCAGGATAGAGATCAGTTGGATGCATGGACAGAAAAATGGCAGATGTAGTTTAATCCAGACAAATGTGAGGTGATGCATTTTGAAAGGTGATGTACAGGTGGGAATTATACAGTGAATGGCAGAATCCTTTGGGGTATTGATATGCAGAGGGATCTGGGTGTGTATGTTCACAGATCACTGAAGGTGGCAGCACAGGGAGGTAAGGTTGTGAAAAAGGCTTATGGCCTGCTTGCCTTCATTGGAAGGGGCATTGAGTATAAGGACAGACAAGTTATGCTGCAGCTTTATAGAACTTTAGTTAGGCCACACTTGGAATAGTGCACACAGTTCTGGTCACCACACTATCAGAAGGATGTGGATGTTTTGAAGACGGTGCAGAAAATGTTTACCAGGATATTGTCTGGTATGGGGGGGATTTTAGTTCTGAAGAAAGGTTGGAGAGACTGGGTTTGTTTTCACCAGAATGAGGGAAAATGAGGTGTGACCTGATAGAAGTTTATTAAGTTTTGAATGGCATAGGTAGAGTGGAAAATATGAAGCTTTTTCCCAGGATGGAGGGGTCACTTACTCGGGGACAGAGGTTCAAGGTGCGGGGGGAGGGGGGAATTTAAAAGAGATGTGCGAGGCAAGTATTTCACACAAATGAAGTTGAGTACCTGGAACACACTGCCAGAGGAGGTGGTGGAAGCAGACACAATAGAAGTATTCAAGAAATACCTGCACTAATGCATGAATAGAAAGGGAATAGAGGGATATGAATCCTGTAGGTGAATACAGTTTCAGTGAGGAAGGGCAAAATGTGTCAGCAGAGGCTGGGCGGGCCGAAGGGCCTGTTCCTGTGCTGTATTGTGCCTTGTTCTTTGATCCCTGCTGTTGAATTGGATTCTCGGGAGCCAGCTCCGTATGAAGAGCCTGTTCTCATTCTTTTGTTGGAGTTCATGGGGCAGCTGCTGCTTCCTTGCTACGTCACTGATCAAACCAACAATATGGAAAGCCTCTTGATTTTCAAAGCTTGGGAGAAGATTTGTAGCTCGGGTGCTCGTTGTTGTGGTTCTGTTTGCTGAGCTGGGATTTTGTGTTGCAGACGTTTCGCCCCCTATCGCGGAGTCATCATCAGTGCTTGGGAGCCTCCTGTGAAGCGCTTCTGTGATGTTTCCTCCAGCATTTATTGTGGTTTGAATCTGCTGCTTCCGGTTGTCAGTTCCAGCTGTCCGTTGCAGTGGTTGGTATATTGCGTCCAGGTCGATGAGCTTATGGGTTGAATCTGTGGATGAGTGCCATGCCTCAAGGAATTCCCTGGCTGTTCTCTATTTGGCTTGTCCTATAATAGTAGTGTTGTCCCAGTCAAAATAATGTTGCTTGTCATCTGCGTGTGTGGCTCCTAAGGATAGCTGGTCCTACTACATAGGACAAACAGGAAGACAGCTAACGATCCGCATCCATGAACACCAACTAGCCACGAAACGACACGACCAGCTATCCTTAGTAGCCGCACATGCAGATGACAAGCAACATGAATTCGACTGGGACAACACTACTATTATAGGACAAGCCAAACAGAGAACAGCCAGGGAATTCCTAGAGGCATGGCACTCATCCACAGATTCAATCAATAAGCACATCGACCTGGACCCAATATACCGACAACTGCAGTGGACAGCTGGAACTGACAACCGGAAGCGGCAGATTCAAACTACTACAAATGCCAGAGGAAACATCACAGAAGCGCTTCACAGGAGGCTCCCAAGCACTGAGGATGTCACCTAGACAGGGACGAAACGTCTGCAACACAAATTCCCAGAACAGAATCGGCGAACAGAAGCACAACAGCCTCTTGATATTTTAAATACACTGTCTGCAAGAAAATGCTTGGCAGAGGTTTTAACATTGTTTAATAAGACAAAGATGTAAATACACCAGTTTGTTTACAGCTATGAGCGTTTAACATCATGGTCCTTGTTTTAATGTACCCTCCCTCATGGCAATACATTTTACAATGTTTCTCTCCCCTTACATGTTGTGAAGAGGTTTGCAAACGTGTTTTGATGAGGACAGTGAATCTTCAACACCGTTTGGTGGAGTGGGTGTCTGTTTGAATTCTCACTTGTGATAATACAGTTTTAAATGCGTCAGGGTTACTTTCCCCGCTGTCTGGGGGTGTCGCTGTCACTAACCCCACTCCACCCTTCCCTCTTGGGGTAATACTATTTTTCACATCATTTTGGACACATTTGGAGGGGAGCGACTTACCAGGGCCATTCAGTGGGGTGCAGGTCTCTGGCACAGTGTCTGACCCTGTTACACAGAAGGAAAGGAGACAAAGGAGGAGAGCGTTAGTCATTGGGGACTCAATAGTTCGAAGGTCAGATAGAACGTTTGTTGGGGATGAATGAGACTCATGTTTGGCGTGTTGGACCCAGGTGCCAAGGCTGAAAATGTGTTGCTGGAAAAGCGCAGCAGGTCAGGCAGCATTCAAGGAGCAGGAGAATCGCTGTTTCGGGCAAGAGCCCTACTTCGGGAATGAGGAAAGTGTGTCCAGCAGGCTAAGATAAAAGGTAAGGAGGGACTTTGGGGAGGGGCGTTTGGAAACGCAATAGGTGGAAGGAGGTTAAGGTGAGGGTGATAGGCCAGAGTAGGGGTGAGGGCGGAGAAGTCAGGAAGAAGATTGCAGGATAGGAAGGCGGTACTGAGTTCGAGGGTTGGGACTGAGACAAGGTGGGGGGAGGGGAAATGAGGAAACTGGAGAAGGAGGCCATCTGGATTGAACGGTATTCCTTCTTCAAAGACCGCAATTTCCTGCCAGACGTGATCGACGATGTTCTCCACTGGATGTCCTCCACTTCCCGCTCCTCCGGGCTTGAGCCCCGCCCCTCCAATCACACAGGACAGAACCCCACTGGTCCTCACCTACCAACCCACCAACCTCCGTATACAGCGTATCATCTGCCGTCATTTCCGCCACCTCCAAATGGACCCCACTACCAGGGATACATTTCCCTCCCCTCCTCTCCCCTTCAGCATTCCAAAAAGACCACTCCCTCCGTGACTCCCTCGTCAGGTCCACACCCCCCACCAACCCAACCGCCACTCCCGGCACCTTCCCCTGCAACCGCAAGAAATGCAAAACTTGCACCAACACCTCCCCCCTTACTTCCCTCCAAGGCCCCAAGGGATCCTTCCATATCCTCCACAAATTCACCTGCACCTCCACACACATCATTTACTGTATCCGCTGCACCCGATGAGGCCTCCTCTATATTGGGGAGACAGGCCACCTACTTGCGGAACGTTTCAGAGAACACCTCTGGGACACCCAGACCAACCAACCCAACCACCCCGTGGCTCAACACTTCAACTCCCCCTCCCACTCCACCAAGGACATCTAGGTCCTTGGACTCCTCCATCGCCAGACCATAGCAACACGACGGCTGGAGGAAGAGTACCTCATCCTCTGCCTAGGAACCCTCCAACCACAAGGGATGAACTCAGATTTCTCCAGTTTCCTCATTTCCCCTGCCCCCACTTTGTCTCAGACCCAACCCTCGAACTCAGCACCACCTTCCTAACCTGCAATCTTCTTCCTGACCTCTCTGCCCCCACCCCTACTCTGGCCTATCACCCTCACCTTAACCTCCTTCCACCTATCGCGTTTCCAATGCCCCTCCCCCAAGTCCCTCCTCCCTACCTTTTATCTTAGCCTGCTTGGCACACTTTCCTCATTCCTGAAGAAGGGCTTATGCCTGAAATGTCGATTCTCCTGCTCCGTGGATGCTGCCTGACCTGCTGCGCTTTTCCAGCAACACATTCTCCAGCATCTGCAGTCCTCACTTTCTCCTCCAGGTGCCAGGGTCCATGATGTTTTGGATCTTGTCTTTGGGGTCCTGAAGGGAGAGCGTGACCAGACTCAAGTCGTGATCCAACGACATAGGTAGAAAGAGGGATTGGGATGTAAAGCATGATTTCAGGGAGCTAGGGTGGAAGCTGAGAGCTATACAAAAGAGTTGTTATCTCTGGTTTGTTACCTGTGCCACGTTATAGCAAGGCAAGGAATAGGGAGAGAGATCAGCGGAATGTGTGGCTGCAGGGATGGTGCAGGAGAGAGGGTTTCAGGTGTATGAATAATTGGGGCACATTCTGGGGAAGGTAGGACCTCTACAAACAGGATGGTCTTCACTTGAACCAGAAGGGTACTAATATCTTGGGTGGGAAATTTGCTGGTACTATTCTGGTGGGTTTAAACTACCACAGCAGGTGGATGGGAACCTGAGGTGTCATTCCAGTGCACGGGAGAATGAGAGAAGTGAGGGCATGGACAGGATTTCACGGTCACAGGAATGTGCTGGCAGACAACGAAGTGATTTGAAATGTGTCTACTTCAACGCTAGAAGTATCTGAAATAAGGTAGGTGAGCTTGCAGCATGGATAGGTACCTGGGATTTCAAGGTTGTGGCCATTTCGGAGACATGGATAGAGCAGAGTCAGGAATGGATGTTGCAGGTTCCAGGTTTTTGATCTTTCATTAAGAACAGGGAAAAAAGTAAAAGAGGGGAAGGTGTGACCTTGTTAGTCAAGGACGGTATAACGTTGGCTGAAAGAATTTTTGACAAGGACTCATCTACTGAGGTGGTATGGGCTGAGGTAAGAAACAGGATGAGAAGGCACACTGCTGGGAGTTCTTTACAGGCCTCCACAGAGTTCCAGCGATGTGGAGGAGAGAATCGACAAAATAATTCTGGGTAAGAGCAAAAGGAACAGAGTGCTCATTATGGGGGACTTTAATGTCCCCAACATTGACTGGAAATGCTAGAACTCTAATATATCAGATGGATCAGTTTCTGTCCAAATTGTACAGGAGGGTTTCCTGACACAGTATGTCGAAGGGCCGACAAAAAGAGAGGCCACAGTGGGTCTGGTGCTTGATAATGAACCAGGCCTGGTGTTTGATTTAGTGGTAGGAAGACACTTTGGTGAGAGTGACCATAATTCAGTTCCATTTAGTTTAGTGATGGAAACGGATAGGTACATGCCACAGGGCAACAGTTATAGATGGGGGAAGGGTAATTATAATGCGATTAAGCAAGACTTAGGCTACATAGAATGGGGTAGCAAGATGCAGGGGATGGGGACAATCAAAATGTGGAGCTAGTTTAAGGAATAGATATTGCGTGTCCTTGATAGGTATGTCCCTGTGTGGCAGGGGGGAACTGATAAGGTAAGGGATCCGTGATTTACTAAAGACATTGCATCTCTTGTTAAGTGGAAGAAGGAGGCTTCTGTGACAATGAGATGAGATGATTCAGATGAGGTGATGGAGAGTTACAGATTAGCTAGGAATGAGTTAAAGAGAGAATTAAGAAGAGCAAAGAAAGGACATGAACAGTCTTTAGCAGGTAGAATAAAGGAGAACCCGAAAGCTTTCTATAGACATGTGAAGAATAAAAGGATGATTAGGGTAGGAATACGCAAAAGTGATTAGATTAGACTTACAGTGTGGAAACAGGCCCTTCGGCCCAACAAGTCCACACCGACCCGCCGAAGCGCAACTCACCCATACCCCTACATTACCCCTTACCTAACACTATGGGCAATTTAGCATGGCCAATTCACCTGACCCGCACATCTTTGTGACTGTGGGAGGAAACCGGAGCACCCGGAGGAAACCCACGCAGACACGGGGAGAACGTGCAAACTCCACACAGTCAGTCGCCTGAGTCGGGAATTGAACGCGGGTCTACAGGCGCTGTGAGGCAGCAGTGCTAACCACTGTGCCACCGTGCCGCCCTATGCGCCCTATGCCGCCCGTGAGGAGTGCAGATGCTGGAAACCAGTGTTTAGATCAGAGTGGTACTGGAAAAGCACAGCAGGTCAGGCAGCATCCGAGGAGCAGGAAAATCGATGTTTCGGGCAAAAGCCCTTCATCAGGAATAGATGAAGGGCTTTTGCCCGAAACGGCATTTTCCTTGCTCCTCGATGCAGCCTGACCTGCTGTGCCTTCCAGGACCACTCTGACCTAAACTAGGGTAGGAATAGGGCCAATCAAAGACAGCAGTGGGAAGTTGTGTGTGCACCCTGTGGAGATCGGAGAGGTGCTAAATGAATATTCCTCATCTGTTTTCACTCAAGAAAAGGAGAATATTGTCGAAGAGAAGAATGAGATATTAGACTAGAAAGGATTGAGGTTAGTAAAGAAGAGATGTTATCAATTCTGATAGGAGTAAAAGTAGACAAGTTCCCTGGGCTAGATGGGATAAATTTTTGGATTCCCTGGGAGCCTTTGGCTTTGATCTTTGAGTTGTCATTGTCTGCAGGTTTAGTACCAGAGGACTGGAGGATTGCAAATGATATGCCCTTGTTCAAGAATGGCAGTAGAAATGACCCAAGTAATTATAGACCAGATAGCCTTACAACTATTGGAGGAAAAGTTTTGAAAAGGATTATAAGAGATAAGATTTATAATCATCCCGCAAGCAACAATTTGATTGCAGATAGTCAACATCGTTTCGTCAAGGGCAGGTCTTGTCTCACAAACCTCGCTGACATTTTTGAGAAGGTGACCAAGCATGTGGATGAGAGTAGGGCAGTTCACGTAGCGTACATGGACTTCAGTAAAGCCTTTGATAAGGTTCCACGAGGTAGGCTGTTGGAGAAAATGCAAGGCATGGGATTGAGGGTGATTCAGCAGTTTGGAGTAGTAACTTGCTTTCTGTAAAAAGGCAGCGAGTGGTGGTTGATGGAGAATATTCAGCCTGAAGTTCGGTGACTAGTGGTGTTCCATAAGGATCTGTTTTGGGACCTGTTTGTCATTCTTATAAATGACTTGGATGCAGGCAGTGGTCGATTTGTTAGTAATATTGCAGATGACACTGAAGTCAGCGGAGTAGTGGATAGTGTGGAAGAATGTTGCAGGTTGCAAGGGGACTTGGATAATTGGGCTGAGAGGTGGAAAATGGAATTCAATGCAGATAAATGTGAGGTGATTCACTTTCGGAAGAATAACAGGAAAGCAGAATACTGGGTCAATGGAAAGATTCTTGGTAGTGTGGATATGCAGAGGAATCTTGGAGTGCATGTACATAGATCCCTGAAAGTTACCACCCAGGTTGATAGTTCTGTTAGGAAGGCACAAGGTGCGTTAGGTTTTATTGGTAGAGGGATTGAGTTCCAGAGCCATGATGTCATGCTGCCACTGTACAAAACGCTAGTGTGACCTCACTTGGAATATTGTGTACAGTTCTGATCGCCCCATTACAGGAAGGATGTGGAAGCATTGGAAAAGGTGTAGAGGAGATTTACCAGAATGTGCCTGGTCTGGAGGGAAGGTCTTAGGAGGAAAGGCTGAGGGACTTGGGTCCATTCTCATTGGAGAGAAGAAAGCTAAGAAGGATTTAACAGAGACATACAAGATGATCAAGGTAGGGTGGACAGTTAGAGTCTTTTTCTAACCATGATAATGTTGGCTTGTACAAGCGGGCGTAGCTGCAAATTGAGGGGTGATAGATTTAACACAGATGTCTGAGGCAGGTTCTTTACTCATAGAGTGGTAAAGGCGTGGAATGCCCTACCTGCCAATGTAGTTAACTCAGCCACATTAGGGGCATTTAAACAGTCCTTTAGTAAGCATATGGATGCTGTTGGTATAGTGTAGGGGGATGAGCTTAGATTAGTTCACTGGTTGGCATAACATCGAGGGCCGAAGGGCCTGTTCTGTGCTGTACTGTTCTATGTTCTATGTTCTGCAAATGTGGCTAATTTTGGTTAAGTACAGTTTTGCATACTTTGCTTAGTTCAGCTCTTTTGACCACTGTTCATTATTGCAGGGTCACACTGTCTAGAGTGTTCCTGCATTCTGTTGTGTACTATTGTGTTCTGGGAGTCATGCTCGGGAAAGTATGTGAACACATTGGAGAGAGTCCAGAAGTGATTTACACGAATATTCCAGGGATGAGGTACTTCAATTGGGAAGAAAGATGGAAGATGTTGAGACTGTTTTCCTTGGAGAGTTGAAGGCTGAGAGGAGATTTGATTGAAGCTTTCAAAATCATGGAGGGTCTGGACAGAGTGACTAGGGAGAAAGTGTTACCGCTCCTAAAAGGATAAAGCATGAGGGTGCACAGACTCAAGGTTATTCACAAAGAAACAAAATTAACACAAGAAGAAAATCTTCTCACACAGCAAGCAATTAGCATCTGGAATGCACAGCCTGGAGCTGTGGTGGAAACAGGTTCACGTGGAGTACTGGACGGTTGGTTAAACAGAAACAATGTCTGGGGTCATTGGGAAGAGGCAGGAAATTGGCAGAGTCATAACACTCATTCAGAGAGCTAGTACATGCTCGATGGACCAAAGGACATCTCCTACACCGTCACAACTTCATGATTCTGTTGTTAATTTCACTTTTAACCCTTTAGTGCTATCCAATGTTATTTCCAATTATGTCACAGAATACAGGGTGGTCAGGACCAAAGTATGAAAATTGACAATAGTGACATTGCCAATGAAAAGTAAGAAAGGTGAGCACAGTGACTAAGGAATTACACTGTATCATTATCTACTGAGGAGGAAGATGCCAGCTGGCTGTTCCATGGATATTAATGTTGGCTCAGTGATGGGCACTCTTCAAAATTAACAACAGCAACGTAGAATATAATGTTACTAAATGATGACAAACCCTCAGGATTAGGTGGTTTCTATCATCAAATTTTGAAGGAAGCTGGTCAGAACATTTCTGATGCTCTGACTTTATAATCTTCCAAAGTTCTCTCCATTTTTTAGCATTCATTTAAATGGGAAAATTGTTCATGTCATTCCACTGTTTAAGAAAAGTGAGAGATTACAACGAAGGAATTATAGACCTGTTAGCACAACATCTGTTGCTAGAGAATTACTACAGTGGTTAAGTAAGGTTAAGGTGACTGTAAACCTTGAAAATGTTCAGCTAATCAGAGACAGGCAGTACAGATTTGTCAATTATAGGTCATGCCTGATGGAACTTGCCTGATTCTTTTTGAAGGGTTCACTAAAGTAGTGGAGGAGGGAATTGAGCTTAAACATCTCAGTCCAAGGACATCACTGCAGGAGTTCCTCAGGGTAGTGAGTCAGGATCAACCACCAAGAAACTTTTCTGATTCGGTATGTGGATGTACCAAATAGAGATGGTGATCTAGGCTTGGGAAATAAGGCAGGACAAGTGACTGAGGTGTCAGTGGGGGAGCACTTTGGGGCCAGCAATCATAATTCTATTAGTGTTAAAATAATGATGGAAAAGGATAGACCAGATCTAAAAGTTGAAGTTTTAAATTGAAGGAAGGCTAACTTTGACAGTATTAGGCTAGAAAGGTAAAGGACAGCTGGGAAAAGGGAAGCCAGAGACAGTGCATTCCTGTTCGGGTGAAAGGTAAGGCTGAAAGGTGTAGGGAATGTTGGATAACTCAAGAAATTGAGGCTTTGGTTAAGAAAAAGTAGGAAGCTGGTATAGACAGCAGAGATCGAGAGAATCCTTTCAAAAGTATAAGGCAATAGGAGTATATTTAAGAGGGAAATCAGGAGTGCGAAAAGGGGACATGAGATAGCTCTGTCAAATAGGATTGAGAAGAATCCAAAGAGTTTTTTTTATAAATACATTAAGGACAAAAGGATGAGAACTGGGGAGAGAATAGGGCCCCTCAAAGATCAGCAAGGCAGCCTATGTGTAGAACCACAGGAGATGGGGGAGATAGAAAATGAGTACTTTGCATCAGTGTACTGTGGAGAAGGAAATGGAAGAATGTGGGGAAACAGATGGTGACATCTTGGAAAATGTTCATATTTCAGAGGAGGAAGTGCTGAAAGTCTCGAAATACATAAATGTGGATAAATCCTAAGGTCCTGATTAGGTGTACCCTAGAATTCTGTGGGAGGCTAGGCAAGTGATTGCTGGGCCCTTTGCTAAGATATTTGTATGATCGATAGTCACAGGTGAGGTACCAGAAGCCTGGAGGTTGGCTAATGTGATGCCCCTGTTTAAGAAAAGGGGTAAGGAAAAGCCATGGAACTATAGACTAGAGAGCCCGACGTCGGTGGTGGGCAAGTTATTGGAGGGAATCCAGAGGGACAGGATTTACAAGCATTTGGAAAGGCAAGGACTGATTAGGGATAGTCTGTATGGTTTTGTCCATGGAAATCATGCCTCACGAACTTGATTGGGGTTTTTGAAGAAGTCACAAAGAAAATTGATGAGGACAAAACAGTGCAAGTGATCCAAATGGACTTCAGTAAGGTGTTCGACAAGGTTCCTCATGGGAGATTGGTTAGCAAGGTTAGATCTCACAGAATACAGGGAGAACTGGATATTTGGATATAGAACTGGCTCAAAGGTAGAAGACAGACACTGGTGGTGGAGGGTTGTTTTTCAGACTGGAGGCCTGTGACCAGTAGAGTGCCACAAGGATCGGTGCTGGGTCCACTACTTTTCATAATTTATATAAATGATTTGGATGTGAACGTAAGAGATATAGTTAATAAGTTTGCAGATGACACCAAAATTGGAAGCGTGGTGGACAGCGAAGAAGGTTACAACAGAGTACAATGGGATCTTGATCAGATAGCCAATGGGCTGAGGAGTTGCAGATGGAGTTTAATTTAGATAAATGTGTGGTGCTGCATTTTGGAAAAGCAAATCAGAGCAAGACTTGTACACTTAACGGTAAGGTCCTACAGAGAGCTGCTGAATAAAGAGGCCTTGGAGTGCAGGTTCATAGTTTCTTGAAAGTAGAGTTGCAGGTAGATAGGATAGTGAAGGAGGTGTTTGGTATACTTTCCTTTACTGGTCAGAGTATTGAGTACGGAGAGTTGGGAGGTCATGTTGCGGCTGTACAGGACATTGGTTAGACCACTTTTGGAATATTGCGTACAATTCTGGTCTCCTTCCTATCAGAAGGATGTTGTGAAACTTGAAAGGGTTCAGAAAAGATTTACAAGGCTGTTGCCTGGGTTGAAAGATTTGAGCTGCAGGGAGAGGCTGATTTGGCTGAGGCTGTTTTCCCTGGAGCGTCGGAGGCTGAGGGCTGACCTTATAGAGGTTTATAAAATTATAAGGGGCATGAATAGGGTGAATCGACAAAGTCTTTTCCCTGGGGTCAGGAAATCCAGAATTAGAGGGCACAGGTTTAGGGTGAGAGGGGAAAGATATAAAATGGACTTAAGAGGCAACTTTTTCACGCAGAAGATGGTGCATGTATGAAATAAGCTGCCAGAGAAAGTAATTAGATTAGATTACTTACAGTGTGGAAACAAGCCCTTCGGCCCAACAAGTCCACACCGACGCGCCGAAGCGCACCCTCCCAGACCCATTTCCCTCCATTTACCCCTGCACCTAACACTACGGGAAATTTAGCGTGGCCAATTCACTTAACCTGCACATTTTTGGACTGTGGGAGGAAACCGGAGCACCCAGAGGAAACCCACGCAGACACGGGGAGAATGTGCAATCTCCACACAGTCAGTCGCCTAAGGCGGGAATTGAACCCGGGTCTCTGGTGCTGTGAGACAGCAGTGCTAACCACTGCTGGTACACCAGTGGTGGAAGCTGGTACAATTACAGCATTTAAAAGGCATCTGGACGGGTAAAAGAATAGGAAGGGTTTAGAGGGATATGGGCCAAGTGCTGGCAAATGGGACTAGATTAGGTTAGGATATCCTGCCAGCATGACAAGTTGGACTGAAGGGTCTCTATGATCTTCACTGCTACATCTTCAATCACAAGGTTGACCACGCTGCAATAAATCACCTAGATACTCCAAATCCATGGCCTCACCATCCAGAACGCCAAGGGCAGCAGAGGTGGAAATGTATCAGTGTTCTTCTACTGTGGTGAGATACAGATCTTGTAACTCCATCTCCAACAGCAGTGTGTGTACCCATGCAATGTACACTCCATATACCCCATTCTCCAGGGCTATTAGGGACAGGCAGTAAATGGTACCCAGACACCACAAACATGCGAGGGGAAAACAGATTACGGGTTTTTACATGCCACATGACCTGAGGTAGGGTAAGGCAGGAGAGGAGAAATTAACTGCTGGGTGAACTGACTCAGCTGCTGGGAGATGGACAACTCATGCAGCCTGTCTCTTATTGTGGCTGTGCTACCTATTTATTTCACCATTGAAGACAGTCCCCTCAGCTGTCGAGGCCCTAAGCTCTGAAACTGCCTTTCTGTCTCTTTTTCATCCTTCATGCTGCTCCTTAAAACCTATCCCTTCAATAAAGCTTTGGGTCATCTTGTTTCGTAATGCCTTATATGGCCTGTGGTGATTTTATTTTGTCCGATAACACTCCCACAAAGTGTCTGATCTAAACAGGATTGTCTGGAAGTATCCATGAAGTTTAGTCAGCATTTGTGGGGAAAGATACAGATAACATTTCAGGGGCTGATGTTCTTTCAAACTCAATTTACTTTTTCTGAAAAGGGAAATGCTGTTTGAAGCTTTTAATTTTGTTCTGATCAGGACAGAATTGCAAGAATACCAAATCTCAAAGGATTATGTTGATTTTGTGGCAGGTCTAGGTCCTTGCGTTCTGGTTTTCTTTGTTTTGTTTTTGCATGTGCCTTCACGTTTTTTGATGTTGGACTGAGTCCCCTGTGAGATAATGCACCTTTCCAGAGGAAAGATTCCTCTGTGGGTCAGCCTGGTCCTTTGTGGGTGGACTTGACCTTTGGAAAGACTGAACACCTGTGTGTGTGCTGGGAGGTGAGCATTTGCTGCTTCCTGGATTGGACCCTGGATTGGATGGGTCACTACTTCCTTGGGAAGAGCTCATTCATTCATCAGCGCTGCTGGAGGCGGGGCCAGTGACGTCACGCCACCCACCACGTGGTATTTGCTCACGTGATCACAGGGACCACCTCCTGCTGGTCTTACGCCTCAACGTGGCGCAAATGAATCGATTGGTCCTTATTCGGTAAAAAAAAGTTGAACAGACTGAAGTGAAACCGATTATTCAAGCTGTACTTATATTTAAAATAGTAGTTCATAATAATTGGAGTGCGACCGATTCCATTGCCTTGCACGAATTCCTCCTTTTCCCTCAGTGGGGGAGGGTATTCTCTGTGTCCGTGTATTGTTTGGGAGGTGGACCCGCCGATGCCGGCTCCGGGGTTGACCGGGACAGCGGGGGAATGACGTTTTAGAGAAAGCCGTGAGGTTACCCGCTGCGGTGTCATTGCGCAGGCGCGGTACGATAGGACGCGGTGTCATTGCGCAGGCGTGGGATTACCGGCCTGGGTCGTGCGCAGGCGCGCCGCTGCTGGCCAATGTGTCGTTGCGCAGGCGCAGCATGACCGGCCACGGTGCACGAGTCTTTGGATCGCGGGGAATTCAAAATGGAACGGCTCAGTGTCAGAGAGAACAGCCCAGTGAGGCTTGGAGCTCCTCTCAGAGTCAAATCTAACACCAAGACTGTCCAGACTGGCTTCACCTACTGTTGTAATGGAGACTGGATTCAAAGCAATTACTTTAATCTACAGTTGGAGGAAATCCCTGCTCATCTGTGATTACGGAAAACAAAAATGTAGTGGATGTGTGTGTCCTGCTGGTGCAGCATTATTGTTCACACCGAGTTACCTTTGAGTAGGTGGCAGTGGGCTGTCTTGAACCACTGCAGTGTGTGAGCTGTAGGTAGATCCGCAGTGCCCTTGGGTGGAGTTCCTGGATTTTGAACCAGTGATAGTGAAGGAGTGTCAGTATATTTCTAAGTTAGGATGGTGAGTGGCTTGAAGAGGAATTTGCAGGTAGTAGTTTTCCCATATATCTGACTTTGTTCTTTTAGATGGAAGGTTTTATTTTTGAAGCAGCTGTTCAATAACTGTCATAGTTGAGGAGGGAATAAAGGTTAAATTCATTGGCTACAAACACATCCATAGAATTGGGACTAAATGAGACCAGCCCCTGAGCTGCCAGCTGGATACCAGAGGAGAGGTGTTTTAGGAGGATTGTGTGGTAGATGGAGATGTGTGTAGATTGAGATGGAGAAAAATACAATTTACTTCGGTCATCGTGTTGGATATGACTTGGATAAGAGTCATTTAAAAATTGTGGCAAATTACGAACTTGATTGTAAGGATTTACATATCGAATTTGGGAAAGATGAGCACAGATTTGAGGCAACAACATATGTTATATGAAAATTAGCAGGCACTGATGTTAAAGTACAGATTTGAGATGGCCCAGGGAATCCCTTGTGACCTCAGACCTGTAAGCCTCTCTTGGTTTGTCCTGGCGATCGTACTGAGTCTGGCATAGCCTGGAATAAAACCATCTTACAGACAGTTTAGTTTAATTTTAGTCTTCCCCTTTATTTACCAATAACATCACTGTTACAACATAACACTGGTACTTATTAGCTAAACTAGTTAAGGTTCTAAACCTGAGGAGAGTAGTGACCAGCTCTCTCCTGTCACAAACAGGGTTCCTTGATACAAAATTTTACAAAAACACTGCATTTGATTAGATTTAAACACTTCATTAGACAGACAACATTGGAAAGGCAATTATTCATAAGGAAGAGAAGTTAATTGACAGGTCTGTGTGCGCCTAATTGATCACTCCTACAGCCCGTAGCCATCCATCAGGTGGGAAAAACAGATTCAGCCGAGTCAGGCACCTGTTGGTGAGACAAGTCCTTTCTATAAGGAGGCACCAGTCAAAACTAAGTGGGAGAGGTCATAAGGTAACCTCGCATGTCAGGTCTCATGTTTCACAAAATGGCTTCTTAGCTAGGGAAGGCAAACTTTGACTGTTAAAAACTGGCTTCCTCATAGATTGTGTCAGAATCTCTTCAATGTTGGGTTAGAATAATTTTTAAACTAGGAGCAGACTCTTGCTTTTTATCTTAAGAAAACAATCATTCTGAACCTGAGGCTGAATTGTTTCTGTAAGGTTGTATTTCAAATGATTCATTTGTCTCGAATTAGACATATTTTTCTTTTCAGGGTTCTGATTCAAATTCAAAGAGGATATCAATCTGGCTTGTTAGAATTGACAGTGGGGCAGTCATGGTCTGTAAGAACAGTAAGTAAGTTAAAGCTTTGTCAGCATTACCTTTTACAGAATTTGCATTTTGTACGATGGTTTCTCAAAATAATCATAAAGTCCCAAAATACAATTAAGTTCAAAACAAGGGTTATAGAGATAACACCGGAATAGGATACTGATTGTGGATAATCAGCCATGGCCATAATAAATGGTGGTGCCAGCTCGAATGGCCGAATGGCCTACTCCTGCACCTGTTTTCCATATTGAATCCACAACAGGTAAGCGTGCATTCAAACCAAACCACAGTTAATTTTCTATTTGCTTTGGCAATCTCAGCGTTATAATGTTGTTGTTCTCTCATTCTCTCTCTCTCTAGTGTCTTTTTGAACACCCAGGTTAGGGACTGTAACAGAATAATGTTTTTCCCTTTCTGTCTACCGAGCCTGCAAGGGTAATAAGAATCCAGTATAATTGCTATGACCTGACCATTAATTACAAGGCTTTTGACATGCTTGCAGGATGATACCAAGTCAGAGATCAGAATTAAACACTGTCATTAATTTCACAAGTGAACACACGTGAATGTTATCACTCTGTGTCCTGTTTACACAGATTCATTCCTGTTAAGGCACATGTTCTTAATTACTTTGGAGCATCCTGTTACCACTTGGTGAGAACAGGTGTTTTTATCTTCTGCACATCCTGGGTTCCCCCTTTTGTGGCCTGGTGCCTCCCTGGCTTTCCTGTTTATTTTCTACGGTGCAACAAATATGTTTTATAATTCAACATTAACATTTAGTCGAAATGTTTTAAGGCTATAAATTTTCTCATTCCCTCCTTTTGTCATTTCATGACAACTACATAGCTCATTATACAAATATAATGAGTCCATTTAGTCTTTGTATTCTCAATAATTTGTGCTTCCTCTTGCGAGTCATTGTCCGGAGGATCAGAGCGGAAAGATACTGGATTTCATTGGAGTCGTTCAGACGTGGAGCTACAGGGGTAGGCAAGGGTCGATTAACAAGATTGCTTTTTGCCTTAGCCAAAGAGGAATGTATGGTCCATTCCATGCACAAGTGGACAACACTGTATATTCCTCGGATGAGACTGAGGACTATCAGTACGTTCCACGTGATCCATCCACACAGCGACCAAAGCCAGCAAGGAACACTCCATCCATATGGATCGGACAATGGTTGGGCAGGTATCTTCCCTGCACCTTGACCCGTTTTGTTGATAACATCTATGTTGTCCAAAATGTCTTTAGAGAAATCATTGATGTAGATGCAACATTGCGGGCCAATAACAGAACAAGCACCTCCTCCTTTAGCAAGGAGGAAATGTAGCACTAGCCAATTCTGAAGTGTTACCATCCAGGTCTCCTGTACCTCTTTGTTCACCAGCTTCAAAGCGTGGGCAGTTGAGTTGGCAAGTTTTCCGATGTCGTACGCAAGGTCAGTTGTCTGATCTCGGGCCTTCTCAACATCCCAGCCAGGAGTAAGGCCTCCCAGCAATTTGCATCACCAGGTTTATTGATGGAAAGTTGTGTAAGTCCTGTTTGTATTTCCTTATTTCCTCTACATTTTGTTCCATACTGCTTCACATGTTGGTAGGCGTTCATTCATCACCTACCTCAGGTACTTCATGGTGGAGGGTAACAAATGGTAAATTTTGTACTAGGGCACAACATTGGTACCAGTCATTGGGTAGATATGGGTAGCCTTTGTTTTCACATCGCCAATGAAGGCTAAAAGGAGTTCCAAAGGCGCACTTCTGTGAGTGAATGACGAGTCCACTCAGGGCGAGAGCTGACTCTTGTAAACAGCGGGTGCTATCAAACGTTTGGATGTCCAAGTGTATTAATGAATGAAGAGCAGGAGTATCACCAGTGTCTTTGATAACATTCTTACACAGTGCTGGCTTCACATTCCCCATGTCGTGAGTGGCAGAAGTTCTTTCAACGCACCATTCTAGTGCACTTCACACAGCGACGTGCTTCTTCTACCGAATGGGTTTTGCCAGCATAAGTGAGGGGTTGCATAAGTGTGAGAGTCCTATTTGTACACTGGACATCAGAATGATGGAAGAGTGAGCAAATAACACACGGATCAAGGGTTTAGCTTGAATCAAGAAACCATTGGTAACAGATGGGAGATTGGGAGTACATAGTATTTTTGATCTTTCTTCAGCTTTCCAGCATGTCTTCTGAATTACAGTAGCTATTGAATACAGGAACTGTATACAGAGGAACCTCGATTATCCAAGTGAGATGGGCCGGCACTATTTCATTCAGATAATTGATTGATTATTTGGTTAATTGATTTCCTCTGGGTCTGTGAAGTCTGATCCCCGATCAGGAGACTCAGCAAAAGCACATTGCTTGCGAGAACCTGTCTGCCCCCAATCCCGCCACCCTCAACCCTGCCCACACCCCCACCCCAAACCCAAACCCATCGTCTGTCCAATCCCAGCCCGCCCCCCTCACCCGGTCCCACCCCCATCCATCCCCACCTACCATCCGAACCCCCGACTGCGTGCTCACCCCCCCCTCCCCCACCCCCCACTGTGGGGCAGCCGGACTGTACACCAATAGTAAGACTGCTGCTGCCTTTGTGGGATAAGTCTCCAAATAGCGCGCGCAACATTTTGACAGGTTCTGCCTCTGCCCTGTACAGGGCAACGTTGGAGTGATAATCTGGGGATGGGGGGTGGGGTTGGCATTCACCCAATGTGTAGAAGTCCAGGGAGATTGTTGGGGGAGGGAGAGAAAAGGCAGGAGGTCAGCCATTTGGAGATGGTGCCTGGACTGTTCAGGACTGTCCTCGGCAGCATTTCAGTGAGCTGAGTTTGCTTTTGCTCATTTGTACCTGTAAACAGAAGACGTGATCAGGATTGAAATTGCTCTTTGATGTAATGTTTCTATCGGGACCTTAAGATCACCTTCGGATAATCCGATATTTGGATTAACGAGGAACCTATGTAAAGGTATTTCTGTCACTGGTGGTAGGTCAGATAGGAGAAGATGCCATTGAGAAGGCATAGGTTGTCTGTCTCATGGTGAAAGGTGCCTGAGGGTTTGGTGATTTTGGTGTTATGTGCTCAATACTGCAATCCGTACGGTTCGTTTTGAGGGGAACAGACAAACATTTCAAAGTAACAGTTTTCGGTTGATGGAGTGGCTGAGGTTATGGAATTGTGCCATCTCATGATGGCTGGCTTGGAAGTGTTGCGAGGATAATGACAAGGTCGAGAGTGATATTTGGATACAAAATGTGAGCAGTTTAACTGAGTTTTTCAGCTGGGCAGCTGCATTCATAACTTCCAATGTATTAGTACAGGTTTCATATATACAGTACCTTGGAGTTTTAGCCAGTCTAAGATAACATAGGTCGGTTACATCTGGACATATGTACTTGGGTTGGGTTTTCATCGGATACCTGTATCAGTGCTAACACAGGACTGTGAGGGGGATACAAGCTTGCAATGTCCTTTGTTGACCCATGTTGAACATCCTTCTACCTTTACTGCAGTTTCAGTTGTCAGAAAAGCTTGATAAGGCCCAGTTTTTGATGATTAAAGTCTTTCAATCATACGTAGTCACCAGGGTTGATATTTTTAAACATTGGAGCTCGCTCTTCATCCTTCCCTGGTACTTGATAGGCTACTTTGACCAGTTGATGATACGACTGCAATGCTTTGGTCAACTTAATCAGGTACATGTGCATTTCTTCTGCCATGATATGCCCATCAACAGGGTGTTGGGGACTTAATGGTGCGGACCAGGGAGTCCTCAGGAGCTTTCCATATATCAGTTCAGCCGCTGAGAATCCCGTCTTTTTCTATGTCATGGTTTCCTCATATTAAACAGAGCTTTTGGGAATACTTGAAGCCAATTATGACCAGTTTCTTTCACCAACTTGCTGAGCTGACCTTTTTAACTTACAATTGGCTCTTTCTACAATTCCCGCTGCTTGGAGATGGTTGGCACAATGGAATTTCTGACTTGTATTCAAACTCTTACATTGTGGGTTGGTTAGCTCCGCACAGAAGTGGGAGCCATTATCAGAAAAGACCGTTAATGGTATTCCAAATCTGGGTATGATTTCCCTTAACAGAATTTTACAAGTAGTTGTTGCTGTGCAGTCAGTGCAGGGATAAACTCCAATCCATTTATTAAATACATTGATTATCACTCAGCAATACTTATAACAATGGCATCTTGGTGACTGTCTAAAATTTCACTGGATCGTGTCAAAAGGTGCACTTGGCAAGGGAATTTCACCTGGGGGACACTTCACTCCTTTCCTGAGATTAATGTTTTGACAAATTTGGCAATTTGAAGCTGTTTGTTTTGATTTTTCTTGCAGGTGGGGATTCCACCAAGTTTGGAGAATTCTGTCCACCATTCCCCCCTCAATTCCATGTGCATGTGTTTGAACATGATCAACTAGAATAGGCAGAAGTGAATCGGGCAGACATGTCTATTCTACCAGCGTAACCCAAAGCTTATTGCAGCTATTTACATAACAACCATGGTTCATCCATTTTTGTTTTCATTAATCAGTGGTGTCCCCCTGTTGGATCCAAAGTTCTTCTAGGTCCGGCAGGGTCGGGGTGTGAGAAGAGGAAATCGGAGAGTCTCCCTTTGGTTTCTGATTCGTCATTTGAGTAACCAGGTCTTTTTGCTCAAAAGCTGTTTTCTCAGCAGCTGTGTCAGCGGCATTGGTGCTTTTAGTGACATCGGCAGCATCAGAGGAGTGAGCCGAACATTTGACAATTGCCGATTGAAAGGGAAGTTGATTAGCACTGAGGAGATTAGCAACATAGGCAGCATTGAGGCTCGGGGTTCCTGATGAGATAAGGAAGCTGTGCTGCTGCCAAAGTTCCTCATGGGCACATCCAAAGGGAATCAGTATCGATATGAGCTGACTTTCCTTCAGCAAGTATGCAGGCACGGGTGAGAGCAAGGAGTTCATCTTGCTGGGCGGGGCAGGGTGGATCGACGGGATAATCTTCTGTTGGATGGGACAAAGTGACAATCGTGTATCCTGACATGTGTTTGCCTTCTGGAGATAAAGAAGAAGAACCATCGAATGGAGCGTGGTTAATGTTACAGCAGTATTTAAAGGGGAGAAGTGGATTCTAAAGTAATGAAATCACATAGCAACTTAGATGAGCCACAGTTCGGTGTTGAGTATGTTTAGAAGTAAGTAAGGATACCACGGAATGCGAGATACAGACTTCTACATTTTGATGTAAAGTTATATTAGAGGCAGCCAATACCATAGGATGGATGGTGGGGAGAATCTGGGTGCAAGAAGGCATACCCTGTGCAACAGGGTCAAGCTTAGTGGAGTGATAGGCAGCAGGGCACCAAGAGGAGCCATGTTGCTGGGTAAGAACCGCTATAGCACAGGTGTCAAGGATGGAAAAGGGTTTTGTGCAATAAAAGGGCAAACCTGCTGAGGTCCCTGGGGAGGGTGACCAAGAGGTTGCCAGCTGCTTCCACTCCGGCGATCAACCGGGGGCTGCTTTGGGAAAGGGCAGTTCTTGGACCAATGTCCAGGTTGATTACGGTTGACACAAATGTGTGATTGTTGGGGGACACGAGGGGCTGGGGGAGGTAGTGAAGACTAGTGAGAGGATGTATAAGGGGTAAGGGGCACCGTGGACTGTTGGGGAGGATACAGAGGAGGACCCCAAGATCCATTGGGATGTTGTGAATCCACGGTACCAGTAAAATGCCACAGACGGTAAATACTAATTAGGAGTCAGCGTTGGAATTGCCAGCCTGTACATTGATCTAATCCTGCTCATCGAAATTTTAAATTGTATTCTGGTTGTTTTAAAGTCGAACTGAAATACTTCTCTTGGAAAAACTAACAAGGTTTCGGTTCTTTCAGCAAGGCATCATATCCTTTCACCATCTGGTTAAAGAGTACAAGCTGGTTTTAAAAGCAGCAGTTAGATTTGATCAAAATCAGTGGCCTTAAGTTCCCTTATCAGTGCAATTGTAGCACTCCTAACACACAGGGACAAATGATTCATTGGGGAAAGGCATGGCCCTTAGCACGTTCATCCTCAGAGTGGGGAGGGGAGTTCAGGCGATGTTTTGTTTTATGCAGTGTGTTCGCCTTGGCCGTACTGTGGGTGTGTTTTGAGGGGGAACCCGGAGGAAGTCGGCTGACAGGACGGGAGGCGTAAAATATTTCCTCCTCTGTATCAGTGTCCCATTCCTTATCCGCGGATGGATCAGGATTCTTTAGTAATGGGTCTTTGGGAGAGGTGGGGTATAAGGAACTGTCTTTGTCGTCAGTCTGGTCCTGCGCGGCTACAGCTGCAGTCTGTTGTTTATTCACCGGGTTTCCCTTTTCTTTGGGGCCCCTGACATTTCAGCGTAGGTTCTGAATCTTTACTTTGTTTTATTTTCTCCATCGCCAATTCCAAATCATGTGCTTCACATTTGCATTTTAGTTCTGTCCAATCTAGTTCAGATCCTTCCTCAGTTAATGGACTAATTCCCCTCGTAATACAGTTTTGTCTCCATGATGATTGCATGGCTTTTTCCCATTTTTCCCTATCTACCTTTTCCCACGCTGATATGGCTTCTTTCTGTTTACTTCCCTTTTTTCCCAAATCCCTTGTTCACTTTTAATGTGCACCCATATTTATCCTATTTATTTTAAATCTTCACAGAACTGCTGATCTACAGGGGCTCCAACCCCACAAAACACAGGGGCCTCTAACCCCACAAGATTCTGTTTTTAGTACGTATTTAAACAATCTCATTTTGGGTTCTGTCCGGGTACCATGAGAATGAAATGGGGGAAGCAGCACACAAAGAAGCAGGCCAAGAGCAATTGAGACCGACCCTTGGGTGAAGCTCCTCTTTTCCGGTTTCATTCAAACACATCCCCTTGTTGGAACCCTGCTCGCAGCGTCAAATTGATAAAGTACAGATTTGAGATTGCCCAGGGAATCCCTTGTGAACTCAACCTGTAAGCCCCTTGGTTCATCCCGGAGATCGTACTTTTGGAAGTCTGGAATAAAACATTAACCTCTTCCAGTTTAATTTTAGTCATCCCCTTAATTTACTAATAGCATCACTGTTCCAACATAACACTGACACCTATAAGCCAGGTTGACTGGATTCTAAAAACCCAGGAGAGTAGGATATCGCTCTTCCTTCAAGAGCCCTGGCAGGTTACTCTGTTGTACTACCACAGACAGGCTACCGTTATACGAATGTTTACATACGCTGTACTGTCAAGAATAGGCTTTCTTTGGACAAAAAGTTAACAAAAGCACTGCTTGTTCTAAATGAGGCAGATAACAGTGAAGGACAATAATTTGGGAGAGAAGTTAATTGATACCAAGTTATTAATTTCACAAAGGGTCAGCTGTGAATGTTATCACTTGGTGTCCTCTTCATGCAGATTCTCTGATGCTCAGGAAAATGTTCTTAATTGCCTTACCCTCCAGCGCCTCTATTTTCTGGTGGACAGTAAATGTGTTCTATAATTCAACATTACATTTTAGTCTAAAAGTTTCAGGACAAGTTTTAAGGCTATAGACTTTCTCAAACAAAACTTGAGAGAGCTTGCCCAAGTCTGGTAAGGAGGACCGATTGGCAAACTTGAATAAAGACAAGAATGAAGAACACATTAATGGACTGATGTGTTCAGAGAGAAGGCATCCAAGGCAGCACTGGAGACAGACACCAAAATTAACGCTGATGTGTCTGTGTGTTCTTCCAGTACACAAAGGGAGGACTTTTCACTAAGTATCCACAAGAACTCCAACTCCTCTGTTGGGTTTACTGAACAGGGAAAAGCACCAACTCGAGACTCAATTTAAAGTACCATTCCTCGAGCCTCAATCTGAGGAATTTCATGAGGAGCACATGGACATTAAAGGAGAGGAACCCAAGGACAATCGTGAGGATAGTGAAGACTTTAACGGAGATGATCTGAAGAGCAGTGATTCAAAGGCCAATTCTTTGGTTGATATGATACTCTCTTCCTTTGTCAAGGATGCAATTGAACAATTGCAAGAAATCACAAAGTCTGTAGCTGAAAAGGTTTGGCTCACTAATCAATGATTCCAGTTCAAATTGGATATTGAATCCTGGCCCAGGTCACCTTCCAAGGATCTAGAGGAGGAACACAAGACTGATATCCCATTGGACACATTTGAAAGTGATGATGATAAGGAGGAAGTATTATCTTCAGATCTTTGTCCTCGACCTGTAAGTACCATGTTTTAACATACTTATAGGATTATCATTATTTCCCAGACAATATGTCAAAATACAACTCCACTTTTTTCAGCAACCTGTTGCAGGTCATCATTTTTAGAAATTATCCTGAGTGTTCCCCTTTCCCAAGGACCCTTTACCAAAAGACTATTGTGAGGAATATCTTGATAAATTGTGAAATAAATTTGTGGGTGATAAAATCAAGCAGTGGGGAATATTCTTAAAATTTCTGGTGTCTCGGTGTTCTACTTTGCCCATCAATTCTCGAAGTATGTGTGAGTAGCCTGATTATTTCTCAAGGGATTTAGTGACCATTTCCACTGTGTAATTATAGAGTTCAGAACTGAAAGATTGCTATTGAAATTCAAACCCTTTTCCTCCTGCACTTTTCTGACCTTCGGTTCAAGGAAGGCAGTGTTTTTAAAGAGGATCTTTGAAACTAAGTTTTGAATCATGCTTTTCAATCTCTGGCTTTTTTAGTGCACACACTGTTTTTCTAGCGTAGTGTTCTGAAGCAAAGTCTAGAGACTGAATGACCATCTGATTAGAAGAACAGAAGTGTTTATGGTTTGCACATATTAACATTCATTTGGACTAGTAGCATTTTTCATGAAAGTGTTTGACAGGTTCTCATACTGTCCATTTCTTTCTGAGCATTCAGTGTAGGAAATCACAAAGAGGAGATTGGGTCACTTTGATTTGACACAGCAACATCCTGACTAAACTGACACATGCTCTTCTGATTTGTCAATATTTGTGTTTACCTATAAAATGAATTCCATCCTGTGTCTAAGTCATCAGACATACTCTGAGATATAAAAAGAAGGTTCTCGTTTGTTTGTCTGCTGTTTTTATGCTTTGATTTCAAAGTTTATTAAAACCATGTATTGTTCATTAATGTTTTGAAATGAATTTCATCACTTTTGTTTCTGACCTTCAGTTTATAGATTGACCAACAGTTTGTGTACTTTGCAAAAAGGCGGCCTGATGTTTGGCTCACATGGGCAGGAAGAAGTGGCCAAACACCTGGCAGAGTTGGAATTGAGTCGTGAGATGCTCGATGACCTGGTAGATGACCAAGATTGATTTGATGAGGACTTTGGGCTGCGCTTTAGCAAAGTGCAGCAGCCAGTGCAGGAGGCCCAGTCTATGAAGGATATGCCTCTCAAAATCCAAAGGGAACCTCATTTTGCTGTACATCATGATGCTTTAGAGGTTGAGATGATGGTTCATGCAGCGGCTGAGGAAGTTGCAGGATCTTGGCCACGATCCAGGAAATCTACAAATACTCCCAGACTATCTTGAGAATAATAAATGGAAAGATGTAGAGAGTGTGAGCAAAAGAGTTTCTTGTGAAGTGAGATCCAGCTTTTGCATTTGAACACAAACTTATTTTTTCTCAGATAAACAAGAAAGCTATGGGTTAATAGTGCTCCACAGCAGCTCTGATTGATGATATGTATAACAGCATGTTAAAAGACATTCTGATGACTGCATTGAATTCAATTTACCATTTGCCCCTTCTCTAAAAGTCCAAACCACTTTCTCCTCCACTGTTTGTACTCTCCCATTATTAATTTAGCATCATCATCATCATCCTGTTCTTCATTAAATCCCATCTGTCACAACTTTGCCCACTCTGAGAATCTATATTTTCTGTTTCTATTTACATAATATATGGTGTCTCTTCCAGTCACTCATTTTTTTTTAATTCTTCTGTATCATCTCTGTTTTTCCATTGGTTGATAATACACTATATAGTTATTAATCATCTTCTTAAAACTCTCCAGAATCTTATCTTCCACAGGTCACTCCATAATTTTCAGATGAAGAAAGCCTTAAAGGTTGCACTTTTCAGTCTGAATTTGTGCTGTGTTGAGGTTCCCAAAATTGACCAAAATATTCTAAGATCTTATGCAACTTAATGTGGCTTAAATTGTTTGTGTGCAGTTGGAAGAGCCAGGTTTCTTTTAATGGCCATATCTATCACTTTAAATGGCCTGTATGTTTGAATACTTTGTGGCATTTTTCTCTGATCTGATTAGGATCTTACAATTTCAGGTGTAATTCCTTTTCTTATCCACTCAATGTATTACTTCATCTCACTCTTAACTTCAGGAACTGAAGTTAAGATGAACTCATCTGTTAAACTGAGAATGATTTGACCTTCCTGAAATGCTGGGTCCGCTGTATGAATCCACGTCAGCCCCAATGTTTATGGTGAGACTTCCCACAGCGCTGATCTAGAGTTGTCTGCCTACAGTTTATTATAAAGGTGGAACATTTTTGGAATTTGACTGAGCAGAAGCCTCTTAGAAGATGCTGTTGGCAAAGTGCTGAACCATGTAATGCAATGAATCGTTAGGTGAATAATTAATCATTTCTCAGTCTACGTCTGAGGCAAAGTAAAATGTCAAACCTTCTCGGAGTGTTGCATATTCCCTTTAAGTTGTTTTGAATATGCTTTTGGATCTCACTGATTTTGTTCACTTCAATTATCATTACATTTTCAAGCATTCCGTAGATTTTTGTTCAATAGAACATGCTTTGAGTTTCATCCAATTTTACATCATTCAGAATGGGGGAAAGAGTCCAAAGGCTCAAGTGTCAAAGGCTTCACTGAGCAGTTTTGGGCAAGGGTAATGGATTGTGGGTTGTTTTGTCTGTGTATTTAGGGTGTGTGCAACAACTGCCATTTCTCCTGGGCTTCTATCCACAGATCTTCATTTCTAATGAGGCTATGAAGTTGTTTGGATTCTACCAAGAGCAATATCAGAAGACAGACTGTCAGAAGATGAAGACATTTGACAGGAGAAAACGTGATTGTATGGACCATATTTTGGTAAGTGCTTCAGTTTAGCAACTGTTCAGTTTTATATTGTACCACTGCATCACGATTATGAACACTGCGTCCTACATCTGAATTTTCTGTTATTTCAAATGATAAAGGCTTTATCTTCAACTTTGTGGTTGAATTGAAAACTTGTCCTCACTGTAGTAATTCGCTGAAAATCAAGGCCTACTTTTTCTTAGTTGCCACAAAAGTTTTTTAAAAATTCAGAAGTACTTTGAATTCAGTGCAGTTGGCAAAGTAGTGTCATGTGTACTTCTTTAAATCCCAATGTTTGATTTCACTTTCTCTCGATGTTTCTTTGTCGTATGGTGAATTTGTGAAGAAGACCGAAGCTGAACTCAGTAAAGATCTTGATGTTGCCAGCTCAACCTCCACCAAACCGCAGATTAAAACTCTGTACTCCACTGCTACTGAGAAGCTAAACTGCTGTCTCTGCAGAAGTACTTTCAGTAATGGATGTTAATTGTGTGACCTTATGAAGGGATGCCTCTTGTATTTCTCTTTTATACCCTAGTGGGACCCCTTTTGTCCATATTAGTTGGTGATTAAATGTTTCTTGAGTGAAGGAGAGCAGTACTTTTGCAGTGACTTTACAGCAGGGAAATGTGCCTTTTGGCCCAACAGACTCGTGCAGTTATTTAGTCTCCATGCGAGTCTACTCCCACTTTGTCTCCTCCCATCAGTGCGTCCTTCTGTATGTTTCTCCCAGAGGTACTTATCCAATTTCCCCTGAAACACATTCATGCTATTCAACTGAAGCATTCCAGGTACTAGCAAGTTCCATGTTGTCACCTTTCTCAGGGAAGAATGTTTTGTTTTGAATGTCTGATTTGATCCATTAATGTTAACTTCCTGTTCGGGTCAGCTACGCAAGTGAAAACATTTCTCCCTCCATGTAGTTCAAGCACCTTCATTTTTAAAGTTCTCTATCAAATCTAATTTTCAAAATTCTCTGTCCAATCACTAGCTTATACAGTTGATGGTCGGTTCCTGGGTGTGTTGCTGCACAAAGAGACCTCAGGATGCAGGTGTATAGTTCCTTGAAAGTGGAGTTGCAGGGAGAGAGTGTGGTGAAGAAGGCATTTGGCATGCTTGCCTTCATCGGTCAGAACATTGCCTGTAGTGGTTGAAGTGTTACGTTGCAGCTGTACAGGACATTGGTGAGGCCTCGTCTAGAATACTGCATACAGTTCTGATCGCCTTTCTATAGGAAGGATGTTAAACTTGAGAGGTTGCAGAAAAGATTTACAAGGATGTTGCCGGGGCTGAGTTACAGGGAGAGGCTGAATAGGCTGAAGCATTTTTCCCATCAAGCATTGGAGACTGAAGCGTGTTTGTAGAGGTTTATACAATGAAGAAAGGGCATGGATAGTGTAAATAGTCAAGATCTTTTTTTTCTCTCATCGTCTGCATAGGGAGTGATTTGTGATCCTCAAATCCCACTGTCGGTGCCATTGTTTCAGGGTCTTTTTGGACAGCCTCCGCCAGTGCTTCAAGTACAAAGGTAAACAGTAGCAGTAACAGAGGACATTCCTGTCAGCTGCTCATCCCCACATGAAAATTGCTCGATTTAACCCCATTCTTTATATAACACTGCCAATCACCTGGTGAAGGCCCTTCCTAGACAAAAACAATCTAGAACAGCAAAGAGATTCGACCATTCTACCTGATCAAAAGCCTTTTCTGCCTCCAGGGAGACCACCAAACCCGGAATCATTCTTTGCTGACATAGTTGTACTGTGTTCAATACCTGCCTGATGTTGTTGGAGGAGCTGCAGCCCTTGATAAAACCGTCTGCTCCTCTTTTATAATAACAGGCAGCACCTTCTCCAGGCTCAGAGCTAACACCTTTTGATAGAATTTCAAAATCCATGTTCAACAACGAGATGGGTCGATACAATGTACAATCCTGAGGGTCTTTTCCTTTCTTTAAAATAAGAGTGATATTAGCCTCTGTAAGAGAGGGCAGAAGACAGTCCTGGCCATAGGAATGACTAAACAGCTCCAGCAGTGGTTCAGCTGACATGTGTATGATCTCCTTATAAAATCCACATGGGAATCCATCTGGACCAGATGCCTTACCACTTGGAGCTGCCTTACCACCTCTTGTACATTTAAAAGGGAGGTCTGATCTGCGTTTATACCAGGGAGGTCCACGTTTTCAAAAAAGGATTCCATTCTCACTTCTCCATCCCCACAGCCCTCTGACCGGTATAACTCTGCATTGAACTCCCGGAATCTGGCATTGAACTTCCTCAGTTCACAAGTGACCTTGCCAGTTCTCTCCCTGATAAACACAATGGACTGTGGAGTATTTTCCTTCATAGCCAGGTAAGCCAGGGATCTACCTGGCTTATCCCCATATTTAATCAGCCTTTGCTTTGCAAAGGAAACCCCTCTCTTTGCCACTTGTGTGAGCATTGAGTCCAGAGCAGCCCGGAGAGCCGTGACCCATTGCAGTTTGATCCCGGATGGTCTGGGATAATATGCTGATTTGGCTGCCTTCAGCCAGGCCTCCAGTATCAGCTGCTGCTGTCCTCTCTGCCTCCTTCTCATTGTCAAGTGTAAAATTGGTGGTCTCCCAGAGCACTGATGGGTTACTGGCTGTAGCCTGATTGAAGACCCAAAAAACCCTGAACTCCCTTGTGATATACTGTACAAAGTTGTCATCCTTCAACAGAAATGGATTTGTGTCATGTGTCTCCTACACTACCTTTGATCTTAACATCTAAATAGACTGCTGCATGGTCTGAAATAGTTATGTTCCCAATCCTGCAGGCTAACACCAAGTCCAAACAAACCGACGGAACAAAGAACATTTCAATTCTTGTGTGGCACTTGTGCGGGTTGGAGTAAAAGGTAAAGTCCCTCCCATTTGGGTGGGGGCACCTCCACACATCCACTCGCCCCAACTCCCCTCACAAGTCCACTAACTGTCTAGTCTGCAGAGGTGTACCCGACAGCCGCCTTGGCATCCTGTCCACCCCAGGATCCACGAGACAATTAAAGTCTCCTTCTATAAATATATGGCATACCCCAGGAGCCATTAATTTAAAGACTGCATCAACTAAAACTTTGAGAGGATGCACCAGGGGGCAGTAAATCGCAAGCCATGACCGCACACTACAGCCCGCAGTCCCCCGAGAGGAAGAAGCTCATTCAATGTGTGACAAGTGAGAAAAAAAAGGCTTCATCAAATCTAAATGATTTGTCCTTCAACTGATCTCATGACTTAAATGGGGAATGGTGTCTCTTCAGTTAGGTGATTCAAATCCACCAAATCAATTGTCACGTATGCACTCCTTCCATACCAAAAGGATATGTGGATAAAATAGTAGCATGTCTTGCACTGATTTATTTCAAGATTCCTTTATTCAGTCATATGCTGAAGCTATTCAGTCCAACTTTCTTGTGTTCCCCTTGGATCTGTGGTTGTGCATAAGGAAATTTCCACATGTCCCCTTAAACAATGTGTGAGTCAACATAACAGTTGTGTTGAATCAATAATTGTAACCCAACTCTGCTCCTTGGGCAGAAAACTAATCCAAGGATTCTAGCTTAGCCTTTAACTTCATGTTCAAGTTCTAAATCTTTCAGTGAGCAATGGAAAATAACAAAGAACAATGTAAATCATTTACTGTCTCTCCAGACTCTGCTTCTCTTGCCACTGAGTACTCCCTTAGGTTCGATGAGGCAATGACTGAAGATGATATTGAAGAGAAATCCTTCCATCTCCTGCCATCAGAGAGCCATCGCTGCTTTAACATGGGGAAGAAACGCAGCCAGCAGTATGATTCCGATGAGGACATACTGCAGGATCAATCGGCTTCAATAGCTGTCAAAGTGAGTTCTCCCATGGGTTCGCCAAGGGTGAGTGGTGGAGCCAGTTAGTGGGATCTCAGTGTTTGGGTTAGTTGCTCCTCTCCATGTTCTAGGTATCTTGCTATGAGATTCAGATGTAGAGGATGAGGAGCAGATGGGGCAATGAGTGTAAGGCAAGTGTTGGGCAGGGGCTGCTTTTTTTGAAAAAAGAAATACCACTCACTAACAATGTTGCCAGAGTTTATAAATCTTGAAGAGGAATAAATCTTTTCCATTGTTAATCTTTGTGATTGAGTTACCACGTAGTGAAGACGGAGATTAATATTTATTGGGATTCCTTGCTCACCTAGTCAGGTAAACAAACTAAATTTGACTGCTAAGAATGTTCCTAAATTTACAACTTTCTACTGTACATTAAAGGTAGGAGTAGTAAGATGCAAAAGACAAGTGGAGCTTGCAGAGGAATTTGATTTGAACGAGATATTTGTGCAGATAATAAGAGATATTCTAATTGGAAGGATATGGTTGGTGATATTCTGCGTGGATCTATGTTGGTGCCCTATCTATTCACGATTCATAATGAAAGGAAAGCCACATTCAAAATGTGGGGCCTCTCTCCAGATTAGCAGCGATCTCGAGTGTCAGTAGATGGAAGCATAAAATCAGAAAGCAATCTTGATAGATTAAGTAAATGAAAAATCTATGGATGAGTTTGATCGGCAAGTGAGAGGTTGGATCAAAATAGGATATTTCTTGATTGTGGAAATTGAGACACAATGGAGTTCAAAGGAACTTGGGGGTGATCCAGCTGTATATAGTTCATGAAAATGTCACAAACAGGCTCAGAAAAGTGATCAAGGGGCCAGTGGAATGTTGGCATTTATGTCCAAAGAAGACTCGAAAACAAAGGATTAGAAGTCATGCTTCAGCAATTCAAAACCGAGTCCGACCAAGCCGTCAGGGCTGGGCACCATGGCTTAGGAAGAGTATCACTCTTAGTGGAAGTGCAATGTAGACTAACTGAAGTGATACTTGGGCTCCGAGGCTTAATTTAAGAAGAGAGATTGAATAGATAAAATGTTAGAGTCAGAACATTGAGGTGTGATATTATGGAACACTTTTGCACACAAATGGATGAAGTTTGAAACTCCCTTCCACAAACAGTGATTGATTTGAAATCAGTTACAAATTTTAAATCTGAGATTGGTAGATTTTTAACCAAAATGCTGAAGGATTATGGGACAAAGACAGGGATTTGTCATGATGTTGAAGATTACCATGATTTGGGTGAATGGTGGAATAGGCTCAAGACACAAAATAGCCTCCTCCTGTTCTGATGTTGGTGTAACCATGACACCCTTATTCTCTGTATGTATAACTCCTATTCTGTTTTTGTTTATTTATCAGAACCTGGCAGCAAATTAGAAATTGGAGTCCTGACCAGAAAATTATCAGTATGAGGGACTTTGCCAGTCTTAATGTGTTTCACAGATGATGAAATGAGACAGTCAGCATTTACTCATCCTGATAAATATTGGGATAGTTTGATGGGATCACTTGTGATGCAGCACGATTGGCATATCTGATGCTACTCCAACTACTTTTAATTGTTGTTGTTGTCTGCACTCAGTCCTGAGGTTTTGTGGATTACAGGACAAATTTTGCTTGGGTCAGGGGAAGCAGATCACCTCACTCTGTACTGTTTGTCCTCCTGTCTTTCACTGTTCAGCATGATTTGAGCATGCCCTTCTCTGGAGGTCAAGACAGTTTCTGTAAATTCACCATGGAGATGGTGCGACAATACGTGGAGGAGGAGGAGACGCGTGCACAGCACCAGGTGTCACTCCTCAAACTGAGAGAACAAGCCATGAAGGAAAAGACCAAAGCAGAGCTGGCCTGGTTGGAGCACCAGAAAAAGTGAGTAGCTGACCTATGCAGTGATGGTAAGCTGAATAGCCTTTCAAAAATGCAATGTAAGAATGTGCAGATCCTTCCAGTAATCCTTTCCGGAGAAGGGGGAAAGCTAGTGTCTTTTCTCATTGCAGTCTGGCTGTTGTGCAGAATCTAGGTATTCACGTCATCTTTCCCCTTATCACTGTTTGGATTGAGTAGAATGAATGCAATTTTGACTTTTTTTTTCATATTTTTAAGTTTGTTCTTTGAATTTGGGATGTTTGCGGTAATGCTGGTATTTATTTACTATCCCTCATTCTTGAAATGGTCATGGTGGTGAGCTGCCTTGAGCTACTGCAGTCTGCTTGGTCAATATAAACGTATCAACTCGCAAGTGCTGTTAGGTTTGGAGTTCAGGGCTCTGGAACAGATTGATGCAAGACTGTTGTCCTAACCCACAGGTCAGGATTTTAAACAAATTATTTCAGTGGATTTCTTTGCTGCTGTTAAGGCCAAGATTGTTGTCCATCCTTCATTGCACTTGGGAAGGTGATAGTAAGTCATTTCCTCAAACATCTGCAGTTCACCTGCTGCAGGTACGACCACAATGCTCACAGGAAATGAGTACCTGGGGTTTTGGTCCAAGAGTAGTGAAGGAATGGTATATTGCTAAGTCAGGATGTTGTGTGGCTTGGAGAGAAGCTTACAAGTCATGGTGTTACATGTTATATACTCTCTGTGCCCTCTTAGGTGGTAGAGGTCAGAGGCTTTGAAGGTGCTGTTGAAAGAATTGAGTGAGTTCCTGCAGTGCATCATACAGTGCACATAGCTCTCATTGTTTATTGGTGAATGTGGTGCTGATCAAGCAGGTTGCTATGTTCTATTTGATGTTATGTTTCTTGGGCATGTACTGGGGAGACAGGAAGTGAGTTACTTAGTGAAGAATTTTCAGCTTCTGACCTGGTTTTGTTGACCCAGTATTGTATAGCTGATACGGTTCAGTTTCAGGTCGAGGGCAACTCTAATGTGATAATTGTGAGAGAAGCAGTGATGATAATACCACTTCATATCAAAAGGATTGCAAGAGATGGTCAATGCTTGGTAGGTATGGTGTGCATGCCATCCATGCTGCCATAATACTGTAGTCACATATGCCATACTAGTTGTGGGCAGAAGATTTCCTCCTTCAAAGTCCCTCCATGAATTATTTGGGTTTTTATGGCTGCTCAACATCTTTGTGGACACTTTTACTGACACCAACCTTTTATTTCCAGATTTTCTTTTAAAATACCCTTATTGATTTTGTGAGCATAAACAATATCTTGTTGAAATAAATTTTCTCCTGATTGAGTATGACAAGCATGGAGGGGCATTACAGTTATAAAATATTAAGAAGAATTTGCTGTTTAACAAAATCTTAAACCCTGATCATTCTCTTTCTGGTTTAGTTGCTAATTCAGCAGTGGTGACACTGTGAGATCTACTTGGGCAGATTTATCCAAGTTTGTCTGTAAATTCCAGCATCATTATACCATGTGTTGCGAGCTGTGGTTTACTAAAGAAGTTGAATCTCTTGTCAAGAGGAAGAAAAGGCTTATTGAGGCGTGAAGCTCAGTTAGGGAGCTTGAGAGTTACAAGTTAGTGAGGAAAGACCTAAAGAGAGAGCTAAGAAGAGCCAGGAGGAAACATGAAAAATCACTGGCAGACAGGATCAAGGAAAACCATACAGCTTTCTATCAGTATATCAGGAAGAAAAGAATGACGAGAGAGATCAGGGCCAATCAAGGATAGTTGTGGGATGTTGTGCATGGAGTCCGAGGAGATGGGGAAGCATTAAATGAATATTTATTTGTTAGTATTCACACCGGAAAAAGATAGTGTTGTCGAGGAGAATACTGCGATGCAGACTATCAGACTAGACGGGATTGAGGTTCATCAGGAGGTGTTAGCAATTCGATAAAGTGTGAAAATAGGTAAGGCCTCTCGGCTGGATGGGATTAATCCGAGGATTCTCTGGGAAGCCAGGGAGGAGATTGCAGAACCTTGAGCTTTGATCTTTGTTGTCATTGTCTACAGGAATAGTACCAGAAGACTGGAGGATAACAAATGTCGTCCCCTTGTTCAAGAAGGCGAGTAAAAACAATTCTGCTATTATAAATGACTGAGCCTTATTTGGTTGTGGGTAAAATGTTGGAAAAGGTTATAAGAGATAGGATTTATAATCATCTAGAAAGGAATAAGTTGCTAAGCGATGGTCAACACAGTTTTGTGAAAGTTAGTTCGTGTCTTACAAATTTTATTGAGTTCTTTTAGGAACATGGATGAGGGTAATGCGGTTGATGTGGTGTACGTGGATTTCAGTAAGGCATTTGATAAATTTCCCACTGTAGGCTATTGCACAAAATACAGAGGCATGGGATTGCGGGTGATTTAACTGTTTTGGATCAGAAATTGGCGAGCTGAAAGAAGACAGAGTGTGGTAACTGATGGGAAATGTTCATCCTGGAGTTCAATAATGAGTAATATACCGCAAGGATCTGTTTTGGGTCCACTGCTGTTTGTCATTTTAATAAATGACCCAGATGAGGGCATTGATGGATGGGTTAGTAAATTTGTAGATGGCATGAAGGTCAATGGAGTTGTGTATAGTGCTGAAGGGTGTTGCTAGGTTTCAGAGGGATATAGATAAGCTGCAGAGCTGGGTTGAGAGGTGGCAAAATGGAGTTTAATGCAGAAAAGTGTGAGGCGATACAGCCAAGAAGGAGCAACAGGAATAAGGAGTACTTGGTAAGATTCTTGGTAGTGGAGATGTGCAGAGAAATCTCGATGTCCATGTATAGATCCCTGAAAGTTGCCACCCAGGTTGATAGGAAGGCATACCATAGGGTGAGTTAGCTTTTATTGGTAGAGGAATTGAGTTTCAGAAGCACATAGTCATGCTGCAGCTGTACAAAACTCTGGTGCGGCCAAACTTGGAGTATTGCGGCAGTTCTGGTCACTGCATTAGAGAAAGGATGCGGAAGCTTTGGAAAGGGTGCAGATGTTACCTGGTATGGAGGGAAGGTCTGATGAGGAAAGGCTGAGGGACTTATGGCTGTTTTGATTAGAGAGAAGAAAGTTGAGAGGTGATTTAATTGAGACATATAAGATAATCAGAGGGTTAGATAGGGTGGACAGAAAGCCTTTTTCCACATGAGGTGATGGCTAGCACGAGGGGACATAGCTTTAAATTGCAGGGGGATAGATATAGGACAGATGGCAGAGGTAATTTCTTTAGTCAGAGTGGTAAGGGTGTGGAACACACTGCCTGGACTCATCAACTTTAAGGGCATTTGAATGGTCATTGGATAAACATACAGATGAAAATGGAATAATGTAGGCTAGATAGGCTTCAGATTGGTTCCACAGGGGGTCGGTGCAACATGGAGGGCTGAAGAGCCTGCACTGTGCTGTAATATTGTATGTTCTATGTTCATGTGACTTTGCCATGTTCTCTAACCAGACACCTTTGAGACAATGGGGAAGATGACAAGATGCCATCCATCCGAAGGAGACAACGTGGGCTTCTGCTCAGGCTGCAGCAGGAGCAGGTATGACTCACTGAATGCCAGGGAAAATGTTGGGCTATCACTAATACTTCATAAATGAACATGTTTCCCCAAGGTTCCGATTTGTTGCAAACCTTTTATATATGGCGATCCAGCTTTTCCTTGAAATGCCAACAACAAATGCTGCTGTATGTAATGGATATGCTCGGCCGAGGGATACATTTCCATGGCATGGTGTTTCTGAATGCAGTTCTCCTACTGGCAATACTTTGCTCTGATTATCCTCAGTAGTGCACATTAAGGGAAGGATAATGAACCAAACCTTGAGAAGAATGATTGTACAATGAGGCCACAATACTTTTAATGCTACTTGTATTTTGAATTTGTTAATTTTCCCCACCTTATCCCTCCATGTGAAAGAAATGAGCTACCTGCTGTTATTGCAATGGATGAGCTCTCACACATACAAATGAGCAGATTCTAGCTCTCGCTGGTTGCCAAGTGCCCTGGATTTGTCTTTAATTTATGATGTTAATGGAAGGGATGCAACATTTATTGCCATTTAAACGTTTTATTTTTCACCCTTGCTTTCCCCCTTGCCCTCGTATTTTTTTTTAAAAAACTGCTGACAAGACATGGGATTGCTGATTAGGAGATCATTTAGTTTGGATTTCTAATTGCTTTGGAAAAGGTGGTGAGCTGCTGTCATGATCCTGGTTAAAACATTGTCCTGTCTCTTTGTTTCATCTGACTTTGTCCTAAGGCCACCTTGATGGTTTTCCCTTTGTCTTGTTTTCTTCATGAATTGCAAATTTGAAGTTTGAGACAGAGATTACGAGCCAAGCCAAATTACATCACTACCACGAGTTGGAACACAGTGAAATTGAGATATTAACTAACTCTCAAAATTGCTCAATTGTTCCTAACCTGACTTCAGAAATAACAGATCTTGGACACCAAGGTTAGAACTTAAACAAAAACAAGCAACTTTAACAGAACGCAGATGAATTCCAAGGAAATCAAATCAGGATGTACAATGTGAACTCCATCTGCTTTGAACATTTACCCGACTTACATAGAACATTACAGCGCAGTACAGGCCCTTCAGCCCTCGATGTAACGCCAACCTGTGAAACCAAACTAAAGCCCATCTATCCTACACTATTCTGTAATCATCCACATGTTTATTCAATGACCTTTTTAAATGCTCTTCAGGTTGGTGAGTCCACGACTGTTGCAGGCAGTGCGTTCCACACCCCTACCACTCTGAGTAAAGAACCTACATCTGACATCTGTCCTATATCTATCACCCCTCAATTTACAGCTATGTCCCCTCATGCTATCCTTCTGCACTACCCACAACTCCACTGACTTTCGTGTCATCCACAAATTTACTAACCCATCCTTCTACGCCCTCGTCCAGGACATTTATAAAAATGAGAAGCAGCAGTGGCCCAAAAACCAATCCTTGCGGTACACCTCTAGTAACTGAACTCCAGGATGAACATTTCCCATCAACCACCATGTCTGTCTTCTGACAGCTAGCCAATTTCTGATCCAAACCGCTAAATCACCTGCAGTCACATGCCTCTGTATTTTGTGCAATAGCCTACAGTGGGGAACCTTATCACACGCTTTACTGAAATTCATATACACCACACCAATCCGTATCCACCTGTTTGGTCACCTTCTCAAAGAACTCAGTAAGGTTTCTGAAGAATGACTTACCCTTCACAAAACAGTGTTGACTATCCTTAATCAAATTATTCCTTTCTAGATTATTACAAATCCTATCTCTTCTAATCTTTTCCAAAGCTTTGGCCACATCTTGGGTTCGCAGACCTCTGGAGACGTTAACTTATTTTTTACAGTCTTGGAATTGTTTCTCAGAACTTTGAACAAGCCAACCACTGGAAAATAACTAAAGAGAGCAGCCAAGAACAGCCAGTCCAGAAGAAGTCCAAACCAAAACTGTCTCCTGCCCAAAACCCAGTCAGAGCCAATTCACTTTGTTTTCCGCCTCTTTTTCAACATTCGCTGTGAGCAGGCCAGCACCAGTCCTTCCTAGATTGTTCAATTTAACATCCAACACGTCTCTGAGCACAGCAGCACCAGGGTGCTGAAACTTCTGGAGTGTTCTTAGACCAGTAATTAATCTGCATTGTCTTTCCAGGCCAGCAGACATCTATCTTTGTTCTCCCCCTTTTTTGTTTTAAAACTAGTTGCTTTTCAAAGTTCAATTCTTAACTTCAGCTCACAGTTCCAAACCAAAAATGAGAAATAACATAGTGATGGTCTCAACAAGTTGCTGATTTTTGTTGGCATAGATGTTGCCAATCACGCAGTGTCACGCAGAATTGGAATGTTATGTTACTTGCTGTTGGACTCACTACAGATTTGTCAGATTCTGTACTCGCTCAACCCAGGCACACTTTCCAACTTGCCCAGCAGCAAGAGCTAATACGCAATTCTCGTGAGTGGAAATCTGCCTATTCATCATCTTTCTCTTCTGCAAAGTACTTGGCAGCTGAGGACAGTTTTTCAGGTTTGAGAACTCAGGTTAACTCACCACAGGCCAGGAAGCAACCTCCTGAAATAAAATCAGAAATGCTCACTCAAAGTTAGGCATCAGCTGTCGAAAAAGAACGTGAGTAACTCTTTCATGATGATTTTCCACCTGGAGTACTTGACTGTTTGAGTTTGTGTTGACAATACATTTTGTCGAAGAAAAACAAAGTTTTCATCAAGAACAAGCATTATAAGTTGTAAAAGTTGCACAGTGCCACCTGGAAACTGTGCAACTTAGAACTTAATGGGTTATGGAGTCGTGTGCCCTGACTTCATTTTTGTCTGTAGTTTGTTGTCAAAATAAATTTATTGACGACGTAAAGACGGGTTTGGTTGGTCTCTAACATGGTAATACATTGTATACAATTTCACCACAGGCTGAAATCAGGCATCTTGAAAAAGCCAACAAGGCTGCTCACAGGGAGAGGCAGCTGATCCTGAAACAGCAGGAGGAGATTCAACACATGCTCCAGTCCACCAGGGAAATTCAGGAGAGGCTCAAATCAGCTGGGGAGAGCAAGTTGGTTAGTATCCCACCATTTGCAAACATCTGAACTGATCAATTCAAGGTTATTATTCAAGTAAGGAATTACTTACTCTGCAGCATGAATGATGGGTGATCACTTTCAATCCAAACTTGCTATCAGCCAGGTTTCTGGTCTATATTATTACAATATAAATAAAACTTTTACTATTTTACAGAAAAGATGTAAGAATGGTTTGTCTGCCACTGAGAAGCATCAACTTATGCCTCGGTACTTTTATTAAGTTGAAAATATGTTCACATGTTCCCTTATGTCGAGGCCAAATCTCTGCAACCTAAAACTGCATCTTCAGGACTACCTGCTGCTGCCGAGAATACCATCCTTTGTATTCATCGATATCGTGTTTTGTTCTGCATCCTGTAGAAGTGACAGCACAAGAAATGGAGCTTTCAGCCCAATGTATCTGTGCTTCTGTTCTTTCGCTCCCTGCAATCTGGCTCCGACCTGTTATCAGCATATCCTACAAAGGGGTCAAAACATTTTTGCACTTGATCATGTGCATAGGAATGGGACTAGGTTGTTGAGCCACTCATCTGTTTGCACTTGCTTCTATTATAATTGATCCACATCTCCCTCCCCTAATCTGTTTCCCTGAATAAACACTCCCAACAAACAAAAAAGTCAGTCTTACTTTAGAAATTTTCAATTAATTAAAGCTCAATTAATTCAAAACCAATGAAACACACTCCCTGCCTGAAAGGAAATGTGCTTAGTTGCAGAAACCAGTCTTTGAATCTCATCTGTGTTTCACTGCAACTAATTCTGGAGCTGTTTCCATTTAGGAACAACCGTAACTTTCCATGCGCCCATCTTGGTATATTCTCAGGTTCCAACTCGACAGGAGCAGCGGAATGCAGAACAACCAGAAGTGGAGAATGTTTCCAAAGTGAGCCCCGCTTCGAGTTGCCTACAAACAGATACAGAGACGTGGAGTCCCTCCTCTGTTTCGACTTCAGGTAGCGAGACCAGCAACATCATGCAAAAACAGAAGATGCGCAGTCATGTGGATGAAAAGTAATATCTCTTATGGCTTCTTATAAGGCATATTGCTGTGAAAGACTGGCAAGCCTAACCACCTCATTTGTCAGCTGGTGATGTTATAGAGAGGATGAGAAAGAGTGGCTCTGAGCAGAGGTAAATATGAAATCTATTTGACTGTTTTCAAAGGCAGTGAGTTTGCTGAATATGGTGTTTCTTTGAGTCCCCAACGGACTGGTGGGAAACAGTAAAAGGGAACATCAAGAGGTTCTTCATCCTCAAAGGTGTTCAGGAGGCGAGACAGAGGCGGGGAAAACTGTCCCAACTCCAGGAAAATATGCAGAATTTGCTCCTGCTATAGACGATGGGGGTTGATGTCATGGAGGACCTCAAGGAGGTGAAGGGCCAGCAAGCCTCACTCTTTTTGCCTCGGAGGCCTCCAAGATAATCTCCCGGTCCAGGGTCCGCTCGGTGGAGCAGGACGAGATATGCTCACGTTTCTTCTTCCAGAAGGTGCACGAAGAGAGCTCTGAGCTCAACAGCCTGAAGGAAGAAGATGGCTCGATAACGTCATCTCAGGCTGATGTCATGAGGATCAGTAAATCCTTCTATGCCAGTCTGTATGACGCGAAGCCGACTGACAGCGCGGCCTACTAGTCGTTCCTGTCCTCTATCACGGAGGTCTTAGACGACAGAACACGCGAGAGGCTGTACCAGCCGCTATCTCTGGATGAGCTAACCAAGACCCTCGAGTCCTTCGAAAAGAATAAAACTCCCGGAAGCGACGGCTTCCCGGTCGAGCTCTATTCCGCTCTGTGGGACTTGTTTGGCCAGGACCTGCTGGAGGTGTATGTCAGTATGCTTCGGGCAGGTACCATGAGTGAATCCATGAGGAAAGGCATCATCACCCTCATCTACAAGCAGAAGGAGCGAGGGAGGACCTCAAAAATTGGAGACCAATTTCACTGTTGAATGCGGATTACAAAGTTCTGTCAAAGGTAATCACCAACCGGGTCAGATCTGCTCTGGGGTCAGTGATTCACCCTGACCAAACCTGTGCTGTGCCAGGCAGGAAGATCGCTGAGAGTCTCGCACTCCTCAGGGATATGATCGCCTACGTGCAGGACAGAGGGTTGGACACCTGCCTGATCAACCTGGACCAGGAGAAAGCCTTTGACAGGATATCACACAGGTATATGAGAGATATTCTCTCCAAAATGGACTTTGGGGAGGGAATCTGCAATTGGATCAGACTGCTCTACACCAACATTATCAGTGCAGTCTCAATCAATGGGTGGGAATCGGATAGCTTCCCAGTCAGATCTGGAGTCAGGCAGGGCTGCCCTCTCTCTCCTGCCTTGTTTGTGTGCTGCGTAGAGCCATTTGCCGAGTCCATCAGGAAGGATGCAAGCCTGAGAGGGGTGACTATTCCTGGCAGTGGGGGCCTGCAGGTTAATGCCTCCCTGTACATGGATGACGTCGCTGTTTTCTGCTCGGATCTGCTGTCCGTGCACAGACTCATGTGCATATGTGACCAGTTCGAACGGGCTCGGGGGCCAAGGTAAACCGAGACAAGAGCGAGGCCATGCTCTTCGGGAACTGGGCCGACCAATCCTCGATCCCATTCACCGTCAGGACCTGAAGGTGCTGGGTATTTGGTTCGGGGGGGGCGGGGGCGTGCGCCAAGTCTTGGGAGGAGCGTATCAGCAAAGTGAGGCAGAAACTGAGCAGATGGAAGCTACGGTTGCTCTCCATCGCGCGAAAAAAACCTGGTCATCAGGTGTGAGGCACTGTCATTGCTGTTATACGTGGCACACGTGTGGCCTATTCCCAGAACCTGTGCTGCTGCAGTCACCCGGGCCATCTTCCAGTTTATATGGAGATCAAAGATGGGCCCGGTCCAAAGGGACTCGCTGTACAAAGATCTGGGCAACGTGGGGAAAAAATACACCCAATGCCACCCTCACCCTGATGGCCACCTTTGTGTGTGGCTGCATCAAGCTGTGCGTGGATCCCAGGAACGCAAACACCAAGTGTCACTACGTACTGAGGTTCTGCCTGTCCCTGGTGTTGCGAAGGATGGGCCTGGCCTCGCTGCCACAGAACTCTGAGTAGATGGACCATTCCGTATCACCATTCCTTCGTGGCGAAGTTTATGAAGAAAAACACCTTTGACCACAAGTCCATCAGGAAGTGGTCAGCACGTAGTGTCCTTGAGACCCTTCGGGAAAAGGAGAGGGCGGATCCTATTGAGCAGTTCCCTGAGCAGACTGTCAAAGCCATTTGGCAGAATGCTTCATTGCCAGAACTTTCCAACAAGCACCAAGACATGGCTTGGCTGGTAGTGAGAAGGGCTCTGCCTGTGAGATCCTTTATGCACGCCTGGACTCTCTCCCGCACTGCACGCTGCCCTCGAAGCGGCTGCGGGGGCGACGAGACTGTCAAACACCTCCTTCTGGAATGTGCCTACGCAGAAGAAGTCTGGAAAGCAATGCAGTGATGTTTGTCGAGGTTCGTCCTGAGCAGCGCCATGACACGGGACTCCGTGCTCTACGGCCTGTTCCCCGGGACGCACACCGAGACGAACATCAACTGCGCCTGGAGAATCATCAACTCGGTGAAGGACGCTCTCTGGGCGGTCCGAAACCTGTTGATCTTCCAGCTGAAGGAGTTGACCCCGACTGAGTGTTCCGGACTGGCACATTCCAAGGTCCACGACTACATGTTGAGGGATGCGCTGATGCTTGGGGCAACTGCCGCCAAGGCGCGGTGGGGAAGGACCACCGTGTAACATCTGCCTGTCTAAAGAAGAACAGTGGGGTCCATGCAGTCATTTGGGCTCTGCTGACGCCTCAGCTAAATATATGGGCATATGATTGAAAAATGTACAGACCTGTATATAAAAATGATAAATTCTGATCTCTGTATGTAAATGTTTACATATGTTTGGCATGACCAACTGCACAGACCATCAAATTATTTTATGAATAAAGTATATTTTTGAAATAAAAAAAATGGAGAGAATGAGAAAGAGAGAGACCGAGTGGCTCTGAGCAGAGATAAATATAGGAAGTCCATTTAACTGTGTTTTTCAAAGGCAGTGTGTTTGCTGCAAATGGTGTTTCTAATGATCCCACCTGAGATGTTGTCATGTTTGACCCTGCGAGTGGGGCAGCAAAACATCAATATGGCCTCACTGCTACTGCTCTCCAAGTAGGGGAGCTTTTTTCTTACCCTCATCTTTTTTATTCACACCCATTGCCCTGGAATAACAGTCTCAGAATGGGATTGCAATGTGAAAATTTTCACGCGTGCAAAGCTTGCTTTGCCTTTCAGTGGAGTGTGTTGGGAAACTGGAGGTACATGCAAATGTTGCAGGAATTGTTTTTCCTGGTGGAATTATCAGCTTGACATCATTGTGTTAGCTTTTTTATCCTATGAAGACAATTGTGTACACTACAGAGGATGCAAACAGATCTTATTAGGGCAGCACCATGGCTCAATGGCGAGCACTGCTGCCTCACAGTGCCAGGAACCCGGGTTCGATTCTACCTTCAGGTGACTCTGTGGAGTTTGCACATTCTCCCAATGTCTGCATGGGTTTCCTCCCGCAGTCCACAAATATGCAGGTTAGGTGGATTGGCCATGCTAAATTGCCCATAGTGCCTAGTGATATGCATGGTAGGTGAAATAACCTTGGGAAATGCAGAGTTACACTGATAGTGTAGGGGAGTGAGTCTGAGTGGGATGCTGTTCCAATGGTCATTACGGACTCAATGGGCTGTTTCCACACTGAGGGATTCTATGATTTGTTCCAATCAGTTCACGTCAGTGTTACTGCTCCTATCACCTTTGCTCATCTATTACCCTGACCCTCTATTCCGTTCTCCCTCTAATCTTGTCTATCCTCCCCTTAAACACCCGTATCATATTTGATTCAACTGCTCCCTGTTCAGTCTTCATTGCTGTAATCCAATTCTGCAGAACTTCCATATCTCCCTGATGGATTTCTTGGTGACTACTTTGTGACCTCAAGGTAGCTCTTCTCTGTGAAAGGAAACATTCTGTCTGTATCCAGTCTGCTGAACCCTCTCACCATTTTAAAGACCTCTATGTCCCTGTTTGGCCTTCTTTCAGAGAAAAGAGACATAGCCTGTCAACCCTTTCCTGAGATGTGAACCCACACATTCCTGTGACCAACCTTGTCAATCTTGTCTGTGTACCCACTTCAGCTTCTCCTTTTTCTATTTATAGTATGATGATCAGCCTGCACACAGTATCCAAGTGTGGTTTCAGCAAGGTTTGATTCAGGTTTAGCAGATTTAATAAATAATTAGATTGGGTTTTTTTAAACGACTGGTGTTTTTTTCTGATTTAAATAAATGTGAGGTACTGCATTTTGGTAAGGCAAATCAGTGCAGGACTTAATGGGAAGGTCCTGGGCAGTGTTGCTGAACAAGGAGACCTTGGGGTGCAGGTTCCTAGTTCCTTGAAGACGGAGTTTCAGTCAGACAGGGTCGTGAAGAAACCATTTGGTGTGCTTGCCTTTATTGGTCAGTGCATTGAGTATAAGAGTTGGGATGTCATGTTATGGTTGTACAGGACATTAGTGAGGCCACTTTTGGAATAATGCATTCAGTGCTGGTGTGTTGTCAAACTTGAAAGGATTCAGAAAAGGTTTAGAAGGATGTTGCGAGGGTTGAAGGTTTGAGCTATAGGGAGAGGCTGAAGGGTAACCTTAAAAGTTTACAAAATCATGCGGGGCATGGATAGGGTGAATAGCCGTGATCTTTTTCCCAGGATAGCGGAGTCGAAAACTAGAGACCATAGGTAAGAAAGGAAAAATTTAAAAGTTACTTAAGGGGCAACTTTTTCACACACGTATGGAATGAGCTGCCAGAGTTGGTAGTGAAGGCAGCAATAATTACCACATTAAACAAACATCAGATGGGTTTGTAATCTGTGGTTGGACTGTTCGGAAGGCAGTGCTTGAGATTCTCCCACTATCTAAGTCAGAAAGAGAAATGGAGCTGGGGTTGGTTTTGATGAGCTCTGTTGCCATTTGAAGTTCATGAATCCGAGCAGAAGGGGTTGTGTTGAGGTAGAGGTGTAGGGAAGTTGGCTCCAAATGTTTTGATGAATTATTTGTAATTTCTCCTCAATAATGTGAGGTTTTCTTGAGTATCTAAAGATAAAGCAATTTTGGGATGATACTCAGCTGTTTTGTTTTTCTTATATAGCTCCTTTTTCTTTTGTAAACATCGCTGTCCTGTCACTACTACTTCTCTGTCTTTATGTCTCACCACTGGGCTTCTCTCAGTGTCTGTTTCCCGAACATGCATCCCAAATTCCAGCTGTCCATCTACAACCAGCTGGTCAGGTACTGTGCAACCTCTGCTTCTCACTGATCGAGCATGCTCTGCTTCATCACATGCATGTGGATGATGTGGGGGGTCGGTGGAGGGTCAAGGGAAAGGAATTGTGTCGAGAAACATCCATTCCTTTGGCTTAGTTGTGGCTTTACATAGATGCAGCAAGCTGCTAATTGGCAATGTACTGCAGACCTTATAATTAATCTGGAACGTGCTTTTAAAGGGGTATTACTGTGAAAGCAAGAAGTTGAAGTTACACAAATAATCTTGAGCTGCTCGTGCTAACAGGGTACAATAAAGATTGACCTGTTTTACGTTGAGTTGGACTTTTGCAAATAGTCTGGCAGAGTTAGCAGCCCACTAACCTTGATAAATGTAGCTTTAAGAAATCTGAAATTTGAGTTGCAAGATTGAATTTTCAGATGGCACTGCCTCTTTAAGAGGGCAAATGTGTCTTTGGTGAACAGTGAGGTATTCTTATGGATGTGAAAACTTAATTGGTATGTAACTGTCAGAGTAGACATGAGTATCTCCAACTACATGCAGCTACTTTTGTTAAAATGCCTGTCAGTTTAATAGTGCTGTCAGATCTCAAATCTTTGTTTAAAATTGAAAGTACCAATAAGAAATAATATTCAGGGCTCAGTGCTGCATTTAGTAGCAACTGGACAAACTCAGGAGCATTTTGGATGATTTTAGCTGTGGCAGGAATTCTGTATTGATCTCTAATTTGAATTTAATCTTGCTTCAGAGCTATTTGATTTCCCCTTTTTTATTTTTTATACTGCATTCAAAATTAAATTTGTTACTTTAATACTTTTCTGCAGCTCCTTCGTAGACTCCCACAGAAAAGACAATCACATCTCCCTCTTTTTGCTTTGTTGACTGTTGGTATTTCTACCGTACAGGATCTGTTATGGGGTAATCAACCATCTTCTTCCTGTTCAATTTTCAAGAGAAAAGCGCTTGGCATTGATGGCAGGGTTACTTAGCTGAGATTTTAACTGGATCACCCACATAAATACTCTGGCTGCAAGAGCAGCCCAGCAGCTAGGTGTTCTGCAAAGAATAACTGACCAAAGCCTGAGAGGCACTTTCTGGGAGTGTGATGGAATACTCTCCATGTGCTTGCATGAGTACTGCTCCAACAGCAAGGAAAATGCTTGACATTGTCCTGAGCAAAGCAGCCCACTTGGTTGACATCCCACCCATTGATTTCCTCCTCAATGGCACACATTTGCAGCAGTGTGTACCACATATGAGATGCACTACAGCAACTAACCAAGGCTTTGACAGCACCTTCCAAACCCATGATCTGTGCCATCTAAAGACAATAGTAGCTACTGCTCCCTTACTAATGCTACCACCTCCCAATTCCCTTCCAAGCTGCATAACATTTTGAATTGGAATTATATCACTAAACCTGGAACACATCCTGACAGCACTGTGGGTGTATCTTCAAGAGGGCAGTATACCACCACTTATGGGCAATTGGGAATGAGCAACAAATGCTGGTTTCATTGGCACCACTCTTATTCCTTGAAACCATTTTCAATGAAAGCAAGTAACACAAATATACCCCGTGGTTACAGTGCAGCTGTGTACACAATCTGCAGACACTGTGCTATCAACTTTACCTGTTCTAAATAGTATTTTCATTAGAACACTGCATCTAACTGAATATTTATTCATTAATTAATCATAAGAGAGGAAAAGTTTTGTCATTTTGCAGCAATGCAATAGTATTTTGTGATAATCCAGTTTAATTGAAGATCTCTTTGTCTTATACAATGTGATGTGAACGTTTAGATTACATGGAGGCTGTACTACATTTCTGAATGAAATTCACTCAATTAGTGAAATCATTGAAAAATATTGCAGAATTTGAAGTGTGAATTATATTTGCTGTGTGAATGTTGTAATATTGGAAAGCTAATAGAAACTAGTATGTTCTCCCAGGGTGAATTAAATACCACTGGAACTTTGGAGCAATTATGCTTGTGTAAACCTTTATAGAGGCTGTTTTAAAAAAAAAGCTTTTTCTTTTGTGATCCAGATCAGCAATTAACATGCTTTAGAAGTATTTGTGTATTTTTCCTCTTAGTCACATGAAAAGCCTGCTCTGTCATTCAGTATGACCATGACTGATCATCCAACTCCATATCCTGGTCCCACTTTCTCCCCATGCCATTTGATCTCTTTAGCCATGAGGAATTATATCTAACCCTTGAAAACATTCAATGTTTTGTCCTGAAATACATTTTGTGGCAGAGAATTTTGTTGGTTCAACACTATCTGGATGAAGAAATTTCTCCCTATCTCAGTTCTGAATAGCCTAACCTATATCCTTTAGACTATGACCACTGGTTCTGGCCTACCCCACCATGAAGGCTAACATACCATTTGCCTACACTGCCTGCTGCACCTGCATGCTTACTCTCAGTGACTGGTGTACAAAGACACCCTTTGTTGGAACTCTCCCTTCCCTAATCTATTCAGATAATCTTGCTGTCTGTTTTTGCAACCAAAAATTTCACATTTATCAAAATTATCTTTCATCTGCCATGGATTTTCCCAATCACTCAACTTATGTAAATCACACTTGAAGCATCTCTGCATCCTCCTCACAGTTTACCCTTCCACCCAGCTTTGTGTCACCCACAAACTTAGAAATAGTAATAGTTCCCTCATTTAAATCATTCGTATATATTGTGAATAACTGGGTTTGAACCACTGATCCCTGTAGTACCTCACTGGTCACTGGCTGCCACTCAGAAAATGGCCTGTTTATTCCAGCTCTTTGTTTCCTGTCTGCCAACTAGCTCTCTGTCCATGCAAATACACTCCCCCCGATCTCTCACATTATATGCTAATTTCTTATGTGGGACCTGATCAAAAGCATTCTGAAGTCAAAATAAGTCCCACTGGTTGCCCCTTATCAATTCTACTAGGTAGATCCTCAAAATTTCAGTAGATTGCTAAGTATGATTCCCCTCTTTTAAATCCATGCCAACTCTGTCCAATCCTGTCACTGTTCAGTAAGAAACTTGACTGTACGCTAATCTAGCTTATAAATGTATCTGCTTCCAGAATTTGGAAAGCGGACGCACTGCCCTCCAAATAAAAATCTGCTGTTGCATGCTTCACTCTTATCGCATACATTTATTGTCCAGTTCTTTAATGTGATCATTGATTTTACAAACAATTTCCAAAATTCTTTAAATCCTGAAGGAATGTGATACAGCCCTTTGTAGAAGTGAATGGAAAGTGTGATGCTTGCTTGACCTTTGTCTCTATGGATCAGACCGAACCGAACCTTGAGCAAGATGTGGGATGTGTCCCACAAACATTTTTTGAAAAGCAAATATTATTCTCTGAGATTTAAGTATTCAATTAGGTATGATCAAAAAACCTCGCAAAAATTGAGAGTTTGTTTTCAGCTCCTTTAAAGAGACATGCTCTAGGCTGACAATTTTCTGTCATGTGATCATTCTTTGATAAAGGTGGCTGTGTCCAACACTCCAGGATGTTGTGCTGAAGTGCCTAATTGGGTGGGTGAGCTTTATTACTGGTGTAACTTGGCTCATTTTGAGATGGAATGCTACTTTGAGATAAATCTTGTTTTTAAACTGAGGTGTCAATGTGTCACTCAAGTGTGGAAACTACGCTCAAGTTTACGCTTTTGTTTCACCTTCGCAGATTAGTATTTTTCTGATCTGTTTTATAAATTTCAATATAGAAAATGTAGTGCCGGCGAAACTCAGGTCCAGCAGCATCTCTGAAGCGAAAAAAAACGTTGAGTCTCAAGTCCAGAGACCTTTTGTCCGTTCAGATGAAGAGTCAGTGAACATAAAACATAACTTCTGTTTCTCTTCACAGATGCTGTCAGACCTGCTGAGTTTCTCAAGCACTTTGTTTCTTTGGTTCAGATGTCCAGCATCTGCAGCTCTTTGTTTTATTACAGACCCTAGTAATTTGACTTGGGGAGCGAGAGACAGCAACTGTGGTAAACTAGGATAAAAATCCCCCACCTTGGCAAAAAAAACGCATAATTCCTTATGTTTTGCAAAACACTGTAAAAAGTAAATAGAAAATGCTATTGAGCTAAATGTAAGAAGGCGTATCATCTGACTTGTCTCAAACCTCTGACTAAGCTTTGAGGACCCGGCTATCAGAATTGTATTTGCTTGCTTCCTTTAAGATTACAGTCCACAAATGTCCCAGTTCCAGTCCCTGGGCCGGGCCAGGTTACCAATTGCAGTGGGGTGGGGAGCTCTGTGTCAAACTGAAGTTTTGATTTGGAGATGCTGGTGTTGGACTGGGGTGTACAAAGTTAAAAATCACACAACACCAAATTATAGTCCAACAGGTTTAATTGGAAGCACACTAGCTTTCGGAGTGACGCTCCTTCAAACACCTGATGAAGGAGCGTCGCTCCGAAAGCTAGTGTGCTTCCAATTAAACCTGTTGGACTGTAACCTGGTGTTGTGTGATTTAAAACTGAAGTTTGTTTTTAAGAGCAGCATTGCAGATTGAAGTTGATGGTTTTAACTAATATTGCATCAGCAAACTTGAAGGAAACCATTTTGAATGTGTTGATTAACTGCACTGAGTCTATTTACATGCAGTAGTGCTACAATGTTCTCGGATGTGTGAAGGGGCCAAGGAGACATTGCCCCTTGGCCAAGGAGAATTTTGTTTGTGTTGTGCAACTATAACCCAAACAGTGTTGACTTTCAAAAGTAAGAATTATACATTTTGAGCTGCAGGTTAATGTCCAATTTTAGAAATGAATATCAGCGCTAGCTGACACCTCCTTTCTCTCTCCCCTGCCCTGCTTGCATGTCCATCAGGTTCCTCACTAAACGGGAGCAGAAACTGATGCATCGGTGACGGCGTGCGGAGGAGCTGCTGGAGTGGAAGCGGCGGCTCGATGCTGAGGAAGCTGTGATCCAGCAAATGGAAAAACAGGCTCTAGCTGCTTGGGACAAGGAGCTCAAACCAAACATGGCAAAGAGAGAGGCAAGCAAGAAGATTCCTGAATTGAAAGGTAATTAAAATCTGATTGAAGATTTGTAGCTCGGGTATCAGTTGTTGTGGTTCTGTTCGCCGAGCTGGAAGTTTTTGCTGCAAACGTTTCGTTCCCTGGCTAGGGAACATCATCAGTGCCGTTGGAGCCTCGTGTGAAGCGCTGCTTTGATGTTTCTTCCGGTATTTATATTGGTTTGTTCTTGCCGCTTCCGGGTGTCAGTTTCAGCTGCAGTGATTTGTATGTGGGGTCCAGGTTGATGTGTCTGTTGATGGATGTTCTTGCCGTTTCCGGTGTCAGTTTCAGCTGTAGTGGTTTGTATATGGTGTCCAGGTCAATGTGTCTGTTGATGGAGTTTGGGGATGAATGCCATGCTTCTAGGCATTCTCTGGCTGTTCTCTGTCTGGCTTGTCCTATGATAGTGTTTTCCCAGTCAAATTCATGTTGCTGGTTGTCTGAGTGTATGGCTACTAGAGATAGCTGGTCGTGTCGTTTTGTGGCTAGCTGATGTTCATGGATGCAGATTGTTAGCTGTCTTCCTGTTTGTCCTATATAGTGTTTTGTGCAGTCCTTGCATGGTATTTTGTAAACTACGTTAGTTTGGCTCATGCTGGGTATTGGGTCCACTGCTCAGACTCTGGGATCACCATCAGCAGCCCTTCGGATGACCACCAGTCCTGACCATCCTATTTTCACAGATGATGTTTATTCCCAGGGTTTTGTCGCAGCACACAGTAAAATGGTAAAAGATGTTTTGCATTTTTTTTGCTACAAAAATTGTTACTAATGAGTAAAGAATGTCATATAAGGCTGCAGAGAATAGCAAATCCTTGGATTCGTTCAAAATCAATCCCAGGGAAACCGGAAGTGGAGAGAATGGGAAACAGTGTGGGGAGGGGGGTGGAGATCTGAGGGAATGGAAAATATAAGTGTGGGGGAATGGGAATTCTGAGTGGGGTTGGGAAACATGGGAGTGGGATGAAATGGAAATTCTGAGAGGGATTTTGAAACGGGAGTGGCAGAGAATGGGAATTCTGAGGGGGAATGAGAAATGTAATGTGGGAAAGAATAGGAATTTTGTGAAGGCATGGGAAATATGTGTGGGCTCGGTGGATTAACAATGGGAAATCCAGGTGGGGGAGGGGGCTCTGGGTGGGCTGGTCCTCAGGGGGTTGATGTGGACTTAAAAGGCCAAATGGCCTGCTTCAGTACTTTATGGAATCTCCGATTATCTGTCTCTGTCCCACCTCCGTTCTTCCACTGCAGAAACCTCATCAATGTCTGTCTTACTTCCAGACTTGACGATTGTATTATACTACTTGTTCTATTCCAGAAAGCCGATTGGTGAAGGATAATACTAGAACCAGTCTTTGCACCATTTAAATTAATTTAATTATTCCCTTAATGAAATCTTTGAGAATTTCAATTTTAATTGCTCCATTAATGGAAAAGCCAGTGACCTCTTTAATCCCCTCCCTGAACTGTACTTCTGTCTATGTCACTTTCCTCCTACAAGACACTCGAACTGTATGACAGATTTCACATCTGCCCTTGGATCTCTGTGAGGCTCAGTATCATGTTTTATTCTATTTCTGTGAAGCTACTTGATTTGTTTTATCATATGAAAGATTTGTTATCAATGCAAGTTTTTAAAGATAAAACAGGAAGAAAACAGGTAACTATGAAATAAAGCATCAGAGCAGATTTCAAAAGTGATGACTGTGCTTAAAAAAGCCTCAACTTTCAGATGTGGAGGTATGATGGGTGGGTACATGCACTTTTTAAAGAAAAACATTTGACAACGTGTCATACATGAGATTAATTGGCAAGGAATTAAGGCAGGGATAGCAAACGGGATTTAAACAGATAGAAGAGTGGAAATATAGAAAAGGACTTGGGGAAGTTCAAGAGTGGTTCACGAAAGTCGTGGTTTCTGGGTTTGCTTCTGGGGGCACTTTTATTTTTGGTGTTCATTTAATAATTTGATTATGTGCAAGAGCGTGTGGTGTTGAAAATCAGAATATTGTAAAATAAGAAGATTGATGAGTGTTTTGGAAAAGTTAAGGAAGCTGTGAGGAGATTTGAGAAGAAGCAGGAATGGTTTAAAGATGACCGGTAGAATTGTGTTGGTGGGTGTGTGTGTGGCAGGGCATTTTTAAATTGTAATTTGAGTGGGAGCAGGCCTGGTGCTGTGAAGGATGGGGATTTGTAAAAGCAGGGTCATAGGGCAATAAAGGCTTTACCTCAAAAGCTGTGCTTTTAATTATGGAGCAAATAGAATTCTAGAACTCAGGAAGAGAGATTGTTCAACCTTCCCATAATTCTAGCTGCCCTAGTGGTGGTGTCACTAATCCACCTAACCGCACATCTTTGGACTGTGGGAGGAAACTGGAGCTAGGGGAAATCTCGAGGAAACCCATGCAGACACAGGGAAACTCCACACACACAATTGCTCAAGAGAGGAATGTGAACCCAGATACATAGTGCTCAGAGGTAGCAGTGCTAACCACTGAGCCACTGTGACACCCAGAGGGAGGCTGACAATCAATCTCCTGGCTTATCCCACCTTCTTCCTTTTTCATAAACTTGGAAAATAATGTCGGACTGGAACTAATGTTTGCTTTCTTCTCTGGTTTTTCAGTCTCCTTCCTCAAAAGTGACTGAGGTACATCGAAGCAAGATGGCCAGAAAATCAGCTCCAGCATCCGTGTGCATGACAGACCTATTCTAAAATCCCACCAAGCATCTGGCAGCTGGTCTGATGAAACTGTTTCTGAGACACAGTCAGGTAGGAAATTTCAAACATGACCAAGATTCACAGAAGCTCTTCAAATTATTTGATGTGCTTCGAAACTCAAACACGACGTGCAGTTTAAAAAAAAAGTTGCATGGCTGAGAGTATAGCACAACACCGAGGGATGGTGATTCTTGAGCCTTTGTCTAGTGTGAAAGTGAAAATAACACCTGAAATGGCCTTGCTGAAGGATTTATTAAGGGAATTTTGTTTTAACTCACTTGTTGGATGTGGGCATTGCTGGGTGGCCAGTATTTATTGCCCATCCATGATTGTCCATAGAACAGTTAAGAGTCAACCACATTGCTGTGGGTCTGGAGTCACAAGGAGACCAGACCAGGTAAAGATGGCACTTCTCTTCCCTAAAGAACGTGAGTGAACCAGATGGGTTTTTCTGACAATTGACAATCGATTCATGGTTATCGTTAGACTTTTAATTCCAGTTTTTTTTTATTTTATTGAATTCAAGTTCCACCATCTTGCATGGTGGGATGATGACATGAGTTCTGTCGCAGGAGGTTTACCCTCTATTACTGTACTGTCACTGTCATTGAGACTGACAGCCCAGAGTTAAGGCGTGGTAGATTGTTTGTTAACATCTCGTTCTGTCAGTTTCCTTTGGAATCTCTGAAGTTGAAACAGTAAGAGCTGAATGCCTGTGCAAGTTTGATTTCATTGGTCTGTAACTTCGGTCATGTTACACCTGTCTAAATTGGAGAAAGAATGCCACCAGCTTGTCAGAAAAAATTGCACACCACTGAAGTATTCAACAAAGAAAAGTCAACTCCAACAGGTTTGCCTGTTTCTGACTCTCCAGCTGTGTCCCTTTGCCACTCCAGCCTCTCATTTTCTATCCTCAGCTGGTCCACACCATTTCTATCTCAGCAGCATGTTCCAGCCTCGAGTGAACCCAGCATTTACTCATCACAAACCTGTGTCTGGAAAGTTACCTGCCTCCTGCCTCATCATCCACAACTCTCACTCAGAGACATGACCATTCCATCCTCTTCTGGTCAGATTGCTGTCCTTATACTCCCTGAATGTGAGCACTTCCGAAAGTCTGGAAAGAGCGCTTATTCTGAAAATTATCAGACCGGCCTTAATTGACTTTTGCCTCCCAATTTTTCAACATCTCCAATCTAATTTTCACATTTAAGAAAGCCCTTCATGATGAATCCCTCTCTCTCTTTGTGACTTTTATTTGAATATCATCCTCCAACCTCTTGTGGTGTTCATTTCCCTTCCAGAGTTAACCTAAATCATGGCCATGTATAGTAGCCCGATTGCAGAATTCATTTCCAAATCCCATTCCTCTCCTGTCCTTCAAATGCACATCTTTTGCAAGCTTTTAGTCTCTAGCTTCTCATTTTGGCTTTTTCCTCAATATGGTTCTAACCATAATAATTGCATCATGCTCACTGTTACTGACTGCCCAGATAGTCCTGCTGTGTGATCAGCCGGTGTGTACGGTGATACTGTAGGTCTGAGGAGTTGATGTGTTTGGTGACACTGTGGCCCCCAAGTGGTCAGTGTGTCCATTGCGTGAGGCTTTGTCAGTGGTACAGCAGGTTTGATTAAAGCTGTTGAACAGGTTGTGAGAAGTGTCACCAAGAGTTATGCAAGTTTGCATATATCTCTTATCCACTAATGTTAGTGTCCAAGTTGAATTTGATTGTAAGGATACCTGTTAACATCCATTGGGTGGATCTTCAACAGAAACTACGTCAGACCAGAATAATATTGAGATCAGGATCCGTGCACTGAAGGATGAACTTAAGAAGTGAAAGACCATTGTGGACAAGCTGAAGAAAGAGCAGGAGGAACGTCAACAGGATCGGTTGAAAACCCAGGAGGCCAGCCTCATCAAACAGCTAGAGGTGAGATTGAACCCTCCACTGCCCTGCAGGTTTCAGCTGGGGATGGTTGGAACATGAGACCGTACAGCGGTCGAGTTCAGAGCATTTCACATGTTTCATATTGTGTTCTCAAAACCAAATCAGCATCCATCTCCTTTAATGAAAAATTGTTGGGGGCTGTTGACTTTTATTCTTGCCATCTTAAGGAAAAGTGGTTGAGCAGGGTTGCTTTTTCTGTTTGATTTTTTTTCTCTGCCATTAATAAGCGTTTTTATATTCTTCCAAACATTCATTCAAATCTTTTATCCCAAATTCCTCTTCATATCCTCATCTCATCCGACTTTCAAGAGTTTCCTTTTTCCAATGGTGTCTTGGGTATTCTGTCCTTATACTTTCTTCTTCCTGAGCAATATCCCAGTATTCTTTATTAAAACAGCTTTGGGGCCTATTACTTGTTAAATGCTGCATAAACAGGTTGCTGTCATGTTGAATGGTGTGTGCAATGGCTTGAGAGGAATATCCAGAATAAACAAACTTGTTTTGATCACATTCAACCAACTGGGCCTTTTGGTCTCCCTGTTAATCTTTCTAAATTTTGTGGTTAACTGGTTTTATAGATTGTTAAAATTAGATTTGTTCATTCAAAAAAGAATTTGTGGTTTGTCTTATGCAGTTGGCAAAATGGTGTCATGTGGACTTCTTATCATCGCAATGTTTGATTTCACCTGCTCTCCATGTCTCTTTCAGTTCTATGATGAGTTTATTGCAAAGGTCCAAGCTGAACTCAGTGGAGATCTTGATGTTGGCAGCTCAAACTCCACCAAACCACAGAATAAAACTGTGCGCCACTGAAACTGAGAAGGCAAAGGTTAAACCGCTCACCCTGCAGAGGTACTTTCAGTAATGGATGTTAATTGTGTAACCTTATGAAGGGAGCCTCTTGTATTTCTCTTTTATACCCTCGAGGGACCCCTTTTGTCCACATTAGTTGGTGATTAAATTGTTCTTTTGCAGTGACTTTACATCAGAGAAATGTGCCTTTTGGCCCAACAGATTTGTGCAGTTATTTCCTCTCCATGCAAGTCTCCTCCCACTTTGTTTCATCCCATCAGTGCGTCCTTCTGTATGTTTCCCCCTGAGGTACTTATCCAATTTCCCCCGAAACATATTCGTGCTATTCAACTTCAGCATTCCCGATACTAGTTGTCATGTTGTTCCATGTTGTCCCCTTTCCAGGGAAGAAAGTTTTGTTTTGAATTTCTGATTCGATTCTGAGTGATCAAATCAAGCTATATTCTTAAAATTTCTGGTGTCTCAGTGTTTTCTACCTTGCCCATCAATTCTCAAAATATGTGTAAGTACGCCTGATTATTTCTCAAGGATTTAGTGACGTTTTCCACAGTGTAATTACTGAGTTTAGAACTGAAGGATTGCTATTGAACTTCAAACCTTTTCCTCCTGCACTTTTATGCCCTTCCCTAAAAGGGAGGCAGTGTTTTTAAAGAGGATCTTTTAAACTAAGTTTTGAATCATCTCTGTTTTTTCAAGTTTGCATGCAGTTTTTCCAGTGTAGTGTTCTGAAGCAAAGTCCTGAGACTGAATGACCATCTGATTAGAAGAACAGAAGGGTTTATGGTTTGAACATATTAACATTGATTGGACAAGCAGCTCTTTGATGAAAGTGCTTGACAAGTTCTCATACTGTCCATTCCTTTCTGAGCATTCAATGTAGGAAATCACTGAAATAGGTGCTTGGGTCACTTTGATTTGACACAGCAACATCCTGACTAAACTGCCACATGCTCTTCTGATTTGCCAATATTTGTGTTTCCCTATAAAGTGCAGGAATAAAAAGAGGTGCAGCAGTCAACTGAAAGTGATCTGACTTTGAAAGCTGAAGCTCAGAACGTTCAGTCTGAAATCGTTCATTCCCTAAGTACACGGCAGTTAGTAGATGAAGAGATGAGATTCTCCATACTTATTCAGTTTACCAGGAAAGATTTGAACAGTCTATATCAGTTTCCTAAAATGGCCATTACTTTCTCTGTGGTTACTTGTAACAAACCATGTTTTGGATTGCAAAGTTTGAAGGATATTCACTGTTTTCATTGCAATGTATCTGATCCTGAACTGTTCAAGAGTATTCTTTTCAGTTCAGTAACTGTGTTCTTCTCATCCTCCACACTCCATGATAGTCCATGATATCTCCCCTTGTGAGCCTAATGAAATATTGATTCCACCTAATGGATAAGTGTGACATGTTCTTTTCATACTAAGTTTATATTTCAACTCAGGGGAAAAAGCTTGTGATACTTTGAAATTTTGTAAAGATGATTATTTCACCACCTTGATTATGGCCAAAAACCTTTAAAACTTAAAAAGGAGTATAAACCATTTGTTCTGACTCAAGTAAATTTTGTATTGAGTTTGAGTACTCAGTCTTATAAAATATACTGTTTAATGTTCTGGATCTCACTCCATGTGGAAACCTTGACTTTCATTACAGTGGCTGAGAATAAATTGGAAATGAATTCCAGCCTGTGTCTGACACGTCAGACATACTCTGAAGATAAAAAAGATTCTCGTTTGTTGTCTCCCATTTTCATGTTTTGATTTCACAGTTTATTATAACCATGTATTGGTCATTAATGCTTTGAAATGAATTCCATCATTTTTGTCCTGACCTTCAGTATCTAGATTGACCAACATTTGTGTACTTTGCAACAGGGCAGCCCAGTGCAGGAGCCCCATCCCTAAAAGATGTGCCCCGAAACATCCAAGGGGAAAATAACTTTGCTTTTGCTGAAGATGCTGTCGAGATTGTGACACTGGTTCATGGAGCGCTGAGAGCTGTGCAAATGGCAGGAACTTGACCATGATTTGGATTTTGCAAATACCCCCAGACTTTGGGAATTATAAATGGAAAATGACGAGAGTGTCAGCAGAAGAGCTTATTGTGAGGTGAGACCCCAGATTTTGCATTTGAAAACCAAATTATTTTTTCTTTGTTAAGCAAGAAACATATGGGTTAAGAGTGCTCCATTGCAGCTGATTGATGATATGTATAACAGAGCATGTTAAAGACATTATCTCGATCCATGACTGCATTGAATTCAATTTACCATTTTGCCCCTTCCCTAAAAACCAAAGCCCCTTCTCCTCCACTGTTTGTACTCTCCCATTATTAATTTATCATCCTCATCATCATCATAAACTGTTATCCGTTAAATCCCATCTGTCATAACTTTGCCCAGTCTGAGAATCTATAGGTTCTGTTTCTATTAACATAATATATGGTGTCCCTTCCAGCCACTCAGTTTTTTTTTCAAATTCTTCTCCCTCGTTTCTGACTTTCCATTGCTGTTTCCATTGGTTGATAATACAATATTTGATTATTATTCACCTTAATGATTGAGCCATGATAGTTTTGTTTCTATTTACAGCATGTCCCACAGATGTCATTCATTTTGTTTCAAAGATTTGCCTCCTTTTATGTTGTGGTGCCTTCCTCAGTATTATGCAGGAAATCTTGTCTAGTACATCTTGGTAGTTCTGCAATCCTTTTAAAATCTGATCTCTGTTTTGCCTTGTCTCCTGCAATCAATGAACTTCTAAAATGTATCCTTGGTTCAGATCATGGAGCAAACAGTTGTTATTTTATATATTTTGAACAGGATTCCCCTTTGTTTTCTAATGATCTCACCAGCTTTTTTGTTGAGTGGAGAGGACGCAGCGAATATAAACTTTTCTCTAGTCTTTTACTTCCAGCTTGTCCTTAATGTGACGGGAAATTTTTGTTGACATCTTTTCTGACGACCTCCGTGCCACCCAGCCCCGTGATGAAGCCAAGCCGAATTAGCTCTTTATTCTTCAAACGAGCGAGGAACCCACAGAATTTAATAAAGTGAAGGTGATAACTCCATGTAATCCTTTTGTCCTACTTGTCAGTAATAATGTTGCAAACGTGATGCTGGTTGGAGTTAAAATACGTA
>NC_083409.1:13066899-13163943 GCF_020745735.1 Hemiscyllium ocellatum
CAAGTACACATCCAGAGTCCTCAACCGCTCCTCATCAGACCAGCCTGTCACCCCAGGTTCATTCTTATTAAACTCCTCTGATCTCCTCTAATACAAGCAAACATCCCTCCTTAGATACAGGTCCCAAACTGTTCACAATATTCCAAATGCAGTCTGACCAGAGTCTCATACAGCCTCAGCAGGACATACCTGTTCTTGTATTCTAACTCAGTTGAAATGAATGATAACATTGCATTTGTCTTCCTAATTGCCAACTGAACCAAAATGTTCACCTTCAGAGTAACCTGAAAGAGGACTTCCAAGTCCCTTTGTACTTGAGAATTCTGAATTTCCCCATTTAGAAAACAGTTTGAGCTTCTGTTCTTCCAACCAAGCTGCATAACCTCACACATTCCCATATTGTATTCCATCTGCCACTTCGTTGCCCACTCTCTGAGCCTTTCCAAGTCCTTCTGCAGCCTCCCTGCTTCCTCAACTCTCCCTGTCCCTCACCTCATCTTTGTGTCATCAGCAAATTTAGGAACAATGCCCTCAGTTCCTTTTCCCAGATCGTTGATATATAATTAATTGTTACATGATCAGCTGAAGTCCCAACACTGCCCCCTGCTGAACTGCACGAGGCACCAGCTGCCATCCTGCAAAAGACCCATTTATTCCCGCTCTCTATCCATGTCAGTACCGGGCCCCAAACCCCATGGGCTCTTATGTTATTTAGCAGCCTCCTGTGTGGCAACTTGTCAAAGGCCTTCTAGAAATCCAAATAGATCATGTTGATTGGTTCTCCTTTGTCTAACTTGTCATTAACTCCTCTTATTACATAGAATTCCAGCATCTCCCTCTCGAACTGCAGGGTGAATTCTAACACATTATGGTCACTGCCCCTCAGGGTTCATTCACCTTCAGTTCCCCAATCAGAGCTGCCTCATTACACATCACCGAATCCAGAATTACCTGTTTCCTAGGGATCTACCACAAACTATTCCGAAAAAGCCTCTCGTGACATTCCATGAATTCCCTTCCTTGAGATCCATTCCCAACCTGACTTTCCCAGTTCACCTGCATATTGCAGTCCCCACAACTATTGTAATAATCCCTTTCTTACATGCCTTTTCTGTCTCCTGATTTATTTTCTGATCCACGTCCCGATTACTGCAAGGAGGTTTGTACATAATTCCCATCAGGTTCTTTGTTCCTTTGTGGTTTCTTAAATTGACTCACACAGATTCTATGCACTCTAACATTATATTTCCTCTTGCTGTCGATGTAACTTCAATTCTAACTGACAGAGTAAACCCACTCCCCAACTTGCCCATCTACTGATCACGAGGAACGTAAAAACATAGAAAATAGCTGCAGGAACAGGCTATTTAGCCCTGAGAGCCTGCACCACCGTTCAATATGATCATTACTGATTATGCAATCTCCGATTCCCATTCCCACTCTCCCCAATATCCCTTGATCCTTTTAGCTGCAAGTGCCACATTCCTCTTGATATATGTCTAACAAACTGCCCCCATGAGCTTTCTGTGGTAGAGAATTCCACAGGTTCACAACATCTGAATAACCTAACCTTATTTGTGATCTTTGAAGCCGAGTTTTGGATTTCTCTAATATCGGGAACATTCTTCCAGCATCGAGCCTGTCAAGTCCCATCAGGATTTTACATGTTTCTGTGAGATTCCCCTCATTCTTCTAAATCCCAGTGAGTACAAGCCCAGTCAATCATATGTCAGTCCTGCTGTCCCAGAATCAGTCTCATGCACCTTCGCCGGGCTCCCTCAATAGCAAGAATGTCCTTCCTCAGACTAGGAGACTAAAATTGCGCACAATACTCAAGGTGAGGCCTCACCAAGGCCCTGTTTAATTCTGCAAGAAGTCCTTACTCCAATACACAAATCCTCTCACTGTGAAGGCCAACATGCCATTAGCTTTCCTCACTGCCTGCTGCACGTGCGTGCCCCCTTTCAGTGACTGTTCCACCATGACACCCAGCTCTCATTGCACCTCACGTTTTCCTAAACTATCACCATTTATTAATAATTTGACTTCCTGTTTACCACCAAAGTGGATGATCTCACATTTACCCACATTATATTGCATTTGCCAAGCTTTGTCCACTTAGCCAGCCTGTCCAAGTAACGCTGCAGCCTCTTAGCATCCTCCTCACACCACACACTGTCACCCAGCTTCATGTCATCTGCAAGTTTGCATGGATTGCATTCAATACCTTTGTCCATGTCATTTATGTATATTGTGAACAGCTGGGGTCCCAGCACTGAACCCCTGCAGTACCCCACTCACCACTGCCTGCCACTCTGAGAAGGACCCATTTATTCCAACTCTCTGCTTTCTATCTGGCAACGAGTTCTCTCTCCATGTCAATACATTACATCCAATACCATGTGGTTTAATGTAACTCACTAATCTCATGTATGGGACCTTGTCAAAAGCCTTTTGAAATTCCAGATACACAATATCCACTGAGTTCTGAGGGAGGGTCACTCAATTCGAAACTCTAACTTCGATTGTTCTCCACAGATGCTGCCAGATTTGCTAAAATGTTTCATCATTTTTTTTTTGTTTTGTTGTCCACTGATTCAGCCTTGTCCACTCTCAGCTGATCACATCCTCAAAACCTTCCGGAAGATGTGTCAGGCCTGATTTCCCTTTCGTAAATCCATGCTGACTTGGACCGATCCTGTCACTGCTTTCCAAATGCTCGGTTATTGTATCTTTAATAACTGACTCTGGTGTTTTCCTCATGTATAATTCCTCATTTTCACTCTCCCTCCTTTTAGTAAAAAGTGGGGTTATATTGGATACTGTCCAGTCCATTGGAACTCTGTCAGAATCGACAGAATGCCAGAAAATGATCACAAATGTGCCCATTATTTCTACACCCACTTTCTTAAGGACTCTGAGTTGCAGAGCATCAGGCCCTGGGGACTTACCAAGTTTTGATACCATCAGTCTCCCCAAGACCATATCCTGACTAATAAGGATTATCTTCAGTCCTTCCTTCACACTTGACCCTCTATCCCCTTGCATTTCCTTTCAATAGGATGTGCATCCTTGGATATTTAGTCCCCAGCCCTGATCCCCTTGCAGCCACGTCCCTGCGCTACAGGCTCATTTACCTTGTTTCACATACTCCATACATCGAAGTACAACACCCTCAGTCATGCATTGACTGCCTCCTTGTCATAGTTGAAAATGTGTTGCTGGTTAAAGCGCAGAAGGTCAGGCAACATCCAAGGAACAGGAAATTCGACGTTTCGGGCACAAGCCTTTCATCTGATGAAGGGCTTGTACCCGAAACGTCGAATTCCCTGTTCCTTGGATGCTGCCTGACCTGCTGCGCTTTAACCAGCAACACATTTTCAGCTCTGATCTCCAGCATCTGCAGACCTCACTTTTTACTCCTTCTCATAGTTATCTCTTTTAGAATTCATAGTATTCCTACAGTGTGGAAGCAGGCCATTCAGCCCAGCCTGACACTCGAAATAGCATCCCACCCACCCTACCATTCCCATGGATAATCCTCCTAACCTACACATCTTTGTGACAATGGGAGGAAACCCAAGTAGACACGGGGAGAATGTATAAACAACACACAGATAGTCAGTTGGAATTGAGTCTGTGTCTCCGGAGCTGTGAGACAGCAGTGCTAACCACTGATCCACCATTCCACCCTGCGGGGCCTCAAGTTCGATTCCTCATCCTTTCCATACTCTCTATCCTAGTACTTGGTCTGGATACTTTAATAAAGTGTCCTGAGCCCCTACCTTCTTCAAACAGTTTAAATTCCTCGAAGCTTGATTTACCTTGGTTTGTGTGGTACCACTTTGTCTACATTATTCCGAATCGGTCATGCATTAAGAGACAAAGCCTTTGAGTTTGTTCTAGTATTGAGCTTCCCTGCACTTTTAAGTTTCCTTAGTACAATAAGACATTCACAATACTCTGTCCTTTCCTAGTATTTTCTGGTAACAATCAATCCCATCACTATCCAGTAACTCTCCCTTCTCCTTTAACTTTCATTTTCTCATTTTCCATCCAACTGTTCCAGTTACTTTTTCTTTGAATCATATTCAGGCTGATATTTATCCCTGAACAAACATCACTCAAAATGTTCCTTGGTTCATTGTTACTCGTGGGATCTTGCTGTGTACAATCTGGCTTTCACATTTCCTGCATTCCTACAGTGAGCACATTCCAAACAAGTTCCACACTGTCTGCAAATGTCTTGGGGACAGCATGGATCTTTCTTTTCTTTGGATGAACTGGGAGTCTTTCAGATGTGAAAGATTCCGTTCCAATGTTGCACAGTCCTCCTCCTGAATTACAGTTCCTGCTTTGTCCCTCTCTTTTGTGAAAACAGACCGGAAGTTTTCATGAGGAACAATTGCTCCATCTTCCACCCCCACACACAAGTTCCCTTCCTGCTCTCGAATGGGCCTCATACATTCCTTCATTCTCTTGTTCTTTCTGTGATTATAAAACATCACTGGGATTTCCCTGACTTCATTTGGACACATTTCATCCTGTCAGCTCTTTGCTTTCCTCAGGTCTTGGTAAATCTCACCCCTGCATTTTGTCTTTCAGCCTACTTTTATCAAATCACTGCCCAGTTTAGTAAAATGGTTTGTTCCCAAATAAAAACATTTACATTTGTTCCGTGGTTCTCTATTTACATCCCTACTCTCAATCTCACTGAGTTCTGGTCACTGTCACTGAAATGCTCCCCCATTGATAACCCTTCCAGCTGCCCACATTCATTCCATAAATGATGGTCCAAAACTGTCCCTTCTCTTTCACCATCACTTTCTCAGCGGCGATTAGGGATGGGCAATAAATGCTGGCCCTTCCACTGACACTCACATCCCAATTTTAAACGGCCCTGTCCTTTTATGGGGCTTATTAGGTATTGAATACAAATGTTCAAATTGATTGTTTTGCCAGTGAAGGTTCAGAGTTGAAATCCCTTTGAATGGCAGGGATTAAAATTGTTTCTCTTGTCTTTCAGGCCGTGAGAACTCTCAGCCCAAGCTGACCCTGCTGCCCCCCTCCCCGGAGCAGATCAATGCCAAGGGCACTGCCACCCTGGTGTGCCTTGCCAATCACTTCTATCCCGATGAGCTGGAGGTGCAGTGGAAGAAGGATGGTGCAGTCATTTCGGATGGGGTTCAGACCAGCAACTACCTGCGAGCTTCGGACAGCACCTACAGTGTCAGCAGCCTGCTGACCCTCTCTGGATCTGACTGGGAGTCCAATGCTCGCTTCTCCTGTGCCCTCACCCACATGACCCTCCCGTCTCCCCTCAGCAAGAGCATCAGGAGATCAGAATGTGTGTAGAGTGTTTGAGACAGTCCACAGAGGAGACACAACTTTAAATAGAACAGGGCTGAGCTGCCAGGACAAAGGTCATTGCCAGCACAGAATTTCAATTCTCTTCCTTCTCAGGACTGGCTCAGAGACACGTCTGAGGTTCAAGGGTTAAGGCAGGTCTTTGGGATCATCAAAAATAAGCTTTACTCTGTATCATACCCCATGCTGACCCTGTTCTAGGAGTGTTTGATTGGACAGTGAAGACTAGTGATGCCAAGTAAAACCTCTCGAAGATGCTGAAAACTGTCAGCTGTTCAAAACAATGTGAACCTCAGAAGTCTCTGTTTCAGTAAACCAGGTCTCCTTCCTGCTCAGCCGCCAGTTCCAATTTAAGGTTTTGTCACTGTTTAAAGGGACAGGATTCCCATGTTATTGAGAAAATCTCCACAAGTGTTTTCCTTAAGCTCCATTGTGGCTGTGAATTTGAGCAGCTTCCTCTGTCTGGGCTGTTAGTTGCAGTCTGTTTTCTGTTCATGTTAATCTGGAAATGGGAATAAAGATGAAGAAGATTCAGTCTCTGTCTCTGTGTGTGCTTTGGGAATGGCCAGAGCTGAAACTTCAGGGAAAGGTGTGTGAAGTGTTAACCTCCAACTTCAAGGCCTGGAACAAAAGGGGGAGAATCGAGGAGTTAATGGGGTCCCTGGAGAAGGAGGGCAATTCTACAACTGTGTCCAGAGGGGTTCTTTCAGAAGGAATGCAGGGCCCCAAGGAATTCTTTCCCAATAAATGGAGAAAAGAAGGAAGGCAGGAAGGGACACTGGGGAACACAATAATCTGATGGAAATTCCCTCACCCATCCCTTAGGCACAGCAAGATGCCAGGTCAAGAAATTCAACTCAACTGTTTGTGAGCCAGTGCCATTGGGAACCCTGCATTTATGAATATGACCAGCAGGCTCTTGTTACTCAGAATAACAATTCTACAGGGTTTGAGAAATAAATATTCCATAAATTAGACCTGGGTTTTGTTTCCTCTTCAAATGGGATGGAATTGCCCCGTGTGTCCCTGGGGTCAGATTGAGAATGTTCAATCCGGGGGCATCTGGGAGTCATGGCTGGGGAGGATCATCAATGATAAACCTTCTGCTGTCATATTCTGTAGCCCCTGGGCCAGCTCAGTGAGGATCACCCAGGGCTCAGGGTGGATTCCAGAGCAGCTCATTGTCCTGACTGTTGTGTTCCTCAGTCCACACGTGGCTCCAGCACTCTCACTCCATGGTTTTGGTATCAATGGGAACCATGGGGCTGAAATCTTATCCAAACAGACCCTCACACAGCAGGGAGGCTGCTGGTGGCTCAGAAACCCCTTGGATTCAGTCCCAGATTCCACGGTGGCTCTTTCATCAAACACAGCATTAGCACACTGACACCACATTCAGAGGGCAATCCTGAGATGGGGCAAGTTTGGTTCTTGATTCCAATGTGAGGAAATGGGGGCTGGGTGTGAAATGTCTAGTCTGAAACTGGTGGGGGTACTTTATAATGAAGAATAGAAACTGATGTCGGAATAAAGTCAGGTGTTGATGGGAATGAGAACTATCTCAGTGATCTGTCTCCAGAATCCACAGCCGGTACACATCCTTCTGTCAGACAGAGAAACTGCTCCTTGACATCCTATATTTCTCTATCTTTCCCAGAAAAGGTGAAATATTCTCTGCCTCTCTGGTACAGGACTTTTTAAAAAGGGCTGTGGGAAGGGAACTGTTGACTCTCAATGACAAAGCCAATGGAAGGATGTGGAGCTGGCACAGTGAAATGTTAGGGCACAGAGGATGACACCAGAAGCAATTCAATGTTGTCACTCTCCCCTTTTTAATTGTCAAACTGGTAATAATTGGTTTTCCCTCACAACTTGCTCTCTTGTATTTGATCCACGTGCCTTTCTTGCTTTGCTTCTTTTGACGTCAGTCTGTGGGCAATTCCATCAAAGCCCAATCTCCTCACACCCATCCTGGCCCCTGAGGAGATTAGAGACAAAAAAAACTGCAAATGCTAGAATCCAAGGTTAACAAGCAGGAGGCTGGGAGAACACAGCAAACCAGGAAACCTCCGGAGGTGGAGATGTTGACGTTTTTGGTGTAACCTTTCTTCAGGAAGTGGGGTGGGTGGGTGTTGGGGGAGCTGCAGATAAAGGGAGTGGTGGGGCCAGGGTGGTTAGGTGGGGATAGGTGGAGACAGGTAGAGGATAGGACCTGGTTGGTCGAGGGGAGGGATGATTCTGGATTCATTTCTCCCATCAACAAATCAGGTAATTCTCTCTATCTTTCTCAACCTATCCCCACCTCACCACCTCACTACCTCACTCCAACCCACCCCTTTATCTGCAACTCCCCTCACACCTATTCCCCTCTTCCTGAAGAAGAGTTACGCCTAAAATGTCGGCCCCTGAAAAGATTCGACATGGTTATTTCACTGAATCAAATCATCGAGCGCATCAATCCTGAGAACAGGTTCCAGCATTGAAGTCATATTTCCTGTTTGCAAACGTAAAGTCTCTCTCAGGCTGAAAGAAGGAAGCCTTCGATTGAGAAATGAGTGAGCTTAACCCATATCCTGAACAACAGCACAACAGAATGGAGTAATATAAATCAGAAACAGTATAAGTACAGGGCAGCCTATATACTGCAGCTCGCACTAGGTGCAGCCAGCACAGAGGGGAATGCTGGTCAGTGTGGTAGTTTGGTGAACTCAGAGAAGGAGTCTACCTTTGCTTTTCCAACCTGATTTGGAACTGTCACTTCAGCTGATGGGAGCCTGCACATGCACTTGGTTTGAATGAAACAAAATGATAAACAAGAAAATAGGAATCTGGATTTGTTTAGTTTGAGGGGCTGTATAAATAGACTGCTTCAGGACATGTCCATTAGGGAAGTTTAATAAATGGAAAGTAGACTGAAACAGACTGAAGACAATTACTGCTCTAATGAAGGAATGGATATTTTTCATTTGTAAGTGAGATCAACATTTCTTTATTGCATTGAAATGATTCAGGGTAAATACATCTGCAGTGAATGTATAAAACTACAGGAGCTCCCACTCAGGGTGTTTGGAATGAAGGCTGAATTGAAAAAGCAGTGATACATCAGGGAGTGCCGGAGATACCTGGAGGATTAGTTCCAGAAGGAAGTTATAGGCCTCAAGACTAAACAGTTCAATTCCTCGTTGTAGTAAGGGGCAGGAGGGTATGACACACGAGGGAGGCAGATAGGGGGTTGGAGAATACAGTGGGACAGGAAAACCCCTCACTCTTCTAAACCCCACTGAGAACAAGGCCAGCCTTTCCAATCCTTCCTCATCACACAGCCCACTCATACCAGGGATCAATCTGGTAAAACTCCTCTGAACCACCTCCAATGCATTTATATTCTTCTTTCAATAAGGAGACCAAAACTACACACAATAAGTATTTGAGATGTGGTCACACCAATGTCCAGGAATAACTGAAACATCACAGTCTCACTTTCTGGTCCCAAATCACACCTACTGTTACTTTTACAAGCCTTTTTACTGTCCATCTTTACTTGTCCTGTGCTGTAGGTAGACCCACAATGTCCTGAGGAAGGGAATTCCAGAATTCTGACCCAGTGATGATATTTCCAAGTTAAACTGGTGAATAGCTTAGAGGGAACTTGCTGGGGTGATGTTCCCATTGTATCTTCTGCCCCTGTCCATCTTGATTCAAGTAATCATGGGTTTAGAAGGTGTTCCCTCAGAACTTTTGATGAATTTATTGGAGTACATCTTGTAAATAGAACACACAGATGTTACTGAGTGTTGGTGTGGAGGGAATGGATGTGTGTGGAAATGGTGCCAATCAAGCGGGCTAAAATTTGATAAACAAAATTTAAATAAGATAAATAAAACAACTTAAAATGGAAAAAAATAAAATGCTGCTGCTTTTTTGATAAAACATCACTGAACCTCAAAAAGTTAATTCCTCCTTTCCCCACAGAGGCTGCACCTGTTCCGTTTTTCCAACATCGCGCTTCTATTTGAGATTTGCAGTATTTTGTTTTTGTATTTGTGTTGATGCCATTGGTTATAAGAGAAGTATTGGTCAGCACACTGGGGGGGTGGGGGGGGGTGGGGCGGGGGAGGGGTGGAGGGGTGGGTTTTGTCTGAGATGATCAGAAAAGCCTTACATTCACATTAACCTGAGAGGGCAGTGGTTTAACCGATTATCCAGCAGATGGCATCTTTGTCCTTACCAGCCTCTCGTCAGTGCTCCAGTCTCTGGAGTGAGACATGAAAACCTGCAGGTTCAGGTGACGGTGTTACTGAGGCTGTTTATTCTTTCCTGGGATGTGGGTGTCACTGGATTTGTTCTCCATCCCTAACTGCCCTGAAACTGAGTGGCTTGCTCGGCCTTTCAAATGGCAGGTAAGGGTCAGCCACATTGCTGGAGTCCTGGCAGAGTCAGACATCTGCCACAGGTCTACAAGAACAAGGCCCTTTGGCCCAATGAGCCAAAGCCAGTCAAAACCACCACCTCACCATTCTAATTCCATGTTCCAGCATTCGGCCTGTAGCCCTGTGTACTTTGGCATCACAGTTTCACATCGAAATACGTCAATGTTATGGGAGAGTTTCTGCCCCAACCACCCTTACAGGGAGTGAGCCCCAGACTGTCACCACCCTCCGGGTCAAAATGTGTTTCCTTATCTTCCCTCTTAACATTTGGCCATTTATCTTTAATCTGTGCCTCTCCGGTCATTAATCATGACGCAACTCCATGTCACCAAGTCTCCCTTATTGACACATGAACTGTAATGCCTCAGAGAGAGTCGGGCACCGGAGGCTTAGGGTTTCTGACACTCAGCCTGTTTATGTCAGTGAGGATTCTCCCTGTTATATCCTGGCAATGATTTGAGTTTTCCGTGTGAAACCCAGTTGGAAATTTTAATGGCACTGAATTTTCCACACACTCCCACCTCTCTTGATGCTCACCCTTCTCTGGTTAATTCTTCCCATTTCCTTCCCCTCTCTGAGTTAATTCCATTTCAGTAAAATCTGTGATAATTCCATGGAGGATGTGCACGAGAAACTGCCACAGAGAATCTCCCAGCCCTTCAAGATTTGCAACAAGCCTGGACTGTGCCCTTGTGTACCTTGCCTGAAGGACTCCATGTGATCTGTCAGCCTCCATCCCAGCCTGATAACCATCTCGGACATTGGAAGGAAATGCCCAAGGAGCAGGTTAACATGGTGTAAAAAGCCTTTCAGCTGAAGCTTCAGTGTTTACGCTCAGTGTGCATTATCACTTGCTAATTGCTTTCCTTTTACATGATAATGAGGAAAGAACTCTTGGTGCAGTTTTTTTTAATCATCTCAGGATATTCAAAGCTGTGAGCATAGAGCAGTCACGTTCACGGACAAGATGGTAAGGTCCCACAGGCAGTAAATGAATGACAAAACAAATCTGTTTTGTTGGCACTAGTTGAATATTGAACAGGACACCCGAGGGAATCTCTTCAGAATGGGATCTTGTCGAGCCCCCTGAGGTGGGGGTGGGGATGGTCGGGGTGTGGTGGTGGTGGAGCCTCAAATGATGGTGCCAGAGACTGTGCAACTTTCAGCAGTGCACCACAGTCTCAGCCTGGATTCTGTGTTCTCATTTCTGAGGTGGCTTTCAATCCGATGACCATTTTGACTATGGGCCAGGAGCATTGCCCATGGAGCCACGGTCAGTAACAATGTAAACTGTGTGGCTCTGAAAGCCTGAGTCTGCATCTCAGCTCGGGAGGATATCAGCTCATTCATCAAATCTGTTTCTGCCCCTCTGCAGGCTGACCAGGCTGCCGGTGCCTTTCCAACACTCCCACGTTTCCTCTTGTGTCACAGCTCATTCTGCTGAGGGATAGTTGTGCTCGTGATCGAAAAGTGTGGCGCTGGAAAAGCACAGCAGGTCAGGCAGTTGTGCTCAGGCCGAGGAACATGACCTTGTCCCTCTGTCAGATCCTCTTCGAGACACTCATGGCTCATTACCGCCCTCTGCAGGACAATTAGGGAAGAGCAACAAGCAAGGATAGAGATGGAGACGTGGAACTTCAAATACTGATCTTTGCACTTTGGGGGCACGCTTTGATGGCTGTTTGTTAGATCTTCGCGTACGATAATTTTTTGCTGATCCCACTGCTAATCCGAAGGACACTCCACCTTGCAGTCTGACAAACCAGATTCACCACCTTGCAGTCTGACAAACCAGATTCACCCATTTCCAGGCTTTGTTTCTGGGCAAGGCTCCAGTCTTTCAAAGAGATGAATTCAAGCCTCACCAGTTTGATTATTTGAATTGTAAGTCATTTATTTTTATTTCTCCTGGGATGGGGTAGGCGTTGAGAGTCGGTTATTTGTTGCTCTTCCCAAACTGTCCTGGAGATGGCGATGGTGAACCATGTAATATCTGGGAAGCAACTGACAGGTCATTCCCACTGGAATCCACAGGAATGACTGCGGGTTTGTTTGCGGCTAATGGAAGGAGTCGTTACCCAAACTCCTCAGCTGCATTGCAAATACTCTATAGTTACTGGAAGGCAGCTGTTTCACTGTACCCGCACAATACAAAGTCAGAAGGCACACAACACCAGGCTCTAGCTCAAGAGGTTCATTTGAAATCCCAAGTTTTCGAATTGCTGCTCCTTTGTCAGGTGTTCCCCAGTCCACCATCGGTATCCCCACATTACTGAACAGTACAAATAACTGGGGCTCTGCGAGGATCCAACCGGCTCAATCTTAGAGAGTACAGCTCTCGAATCAGGATGCCACAATGAAAATGCGCTGCATGCTATGATATATCAAAAAGAAATACATTGATGTGACATTAGATTGTCTTCAGATTGTACTTTTTTTTCATTCTGTGATGCATGTAAATTCCTGAAGAAGGGCTCATGCCCGAAACATCGATTGTCCTGCTCCTTGGATGCTGCCTGACCTGCTGCGCTTTTCCAGCAACACATTTTCAGCTCTGATCTCCAGCATCTGCAGTCCTCACTTTCTCCTCTTACATGTAGACTATGTCAATATTCAGTATCACAAAGTATGTTTCCTCCAGTAAACACTTTCCAACACACCCTGTCCATTCTGCTTTACTCCTCATTGCCTCTTCTACAATTGTCCCTGTTCCCTCACTCCGTCCCAGTCCCAGAGGAATTGATGGCGGAGTTCATGACCGCGCACTGTGTGAAGGTTGGTGTGAAGTGAGGCCAGTGTGTTGAAGCTTGGGCTCCTGCCTCAGGGAGAAAGTGAGGTCTGCAGATGCTGGAGATCAGAACTGAAAATGTGTTGCTGGAAAAGCGCAGCAGGTCAGGCAGCATCCAAGGAATAGGAAATTCGACGTTCGGACATAAGCCCTTCATCAGGAATGAGGAAAGTGTGTCCAGCAGGCTAAGATAAAAGGTAGGGAGGAGGGACTTGGGGGAGGGGCGATGGAGATGTGATAGGTGGAAGGAGGTCAAGGTAAGGGTGATATGCTGGAGTGGGGTGGGGGCGGAGAGTTCAGGAAGAAGATTGCAGGTTAGGAGGGCGGTGCTGAGTTCGAGGGAATCAACTGAGACAAGGTGGGGGGAGGGGAAATGAGGAAACTGGAGAAATCTGAGTTCATCCCTTGTGGTTGGAGGGTTCCCAGGCGGAAGATGAGGCGCTCTTCCTCCAACCGTCGTGGAGGAAACAACTGCCCCACTCTGGAGAAAAGATCTTCACTGCTATTCACTCTATCTATGCCCCTCATGATTTTATGAACCGTTATATTGTCACCCCTCAGTCTCCAAAGTTGCAGGGAAAATATCCTCAGCCTAATCAGCCTCTCTAGATAGCTCAGACCCTCCAACCCTGGCAACATCATTGTAAATCTTTTCTGAAGCATTTTAAGATTCACATCATTATTCCTGTAGCAGGGAGACCAGAATTGCACACAGTATTCCAAAAGTGCCCTAACCAATGTCCTGTACAGCCGCAACAGCTCCCAACTCCAATACTCAATGCACTGCCCAATAAAGGAAGGCATGGCAAATGACTTCGTCACCCCCCTACCTACCTGCAACTCCACTTTAAAGGAGCTATACTTTTTTTTGGATGAACTGGGAATCCTTCAGTTGTGAAAGATGCCATTCCATGTCACCATTGGAGGAAGAGCAGGCAGTTCCCCCAGTGCCCTGGTCAATACTTATACCCCAATCAAAATCAATAAAAATCTAATTCCCTGCTAATTATCATAATGTGTTTGGGATCTTACTGTGCAGAGTCTGCTGGAAAGAGCCATTGGGGCATCCTCAGTTGGGGACAGGTGCTACACAAATTCAAGTCTTTCTTTAAAGTTGGAGCTTCCTGATCCTGACCCTCACCCATTGTCCGTGCACTCTCACCTTCCAGGGGTCATTGAGTCATTAGGAGAAGTGACCTTGGCTGACCCTGGGGCAGTGAGACTCTTTGTAGCCTCACCCTTGACCTCAGCCCATTGGTGTGCAGCAAGGTTTGAAATGTAATCTGGAACCTTCCACATGGACACCCAATGAAGTATGTGGATCCAAGTCTGCTCCAATGTTCTCGGATAAAGTTCTCCTGATCTGTGGGTGATAGCAGGTTTGTTAAAGATGTCTCGAGCTCCATCCCACTTTCCAGCTTTTGCTCCATAGCTCTGGAGGTTTCGCTGCTTCAAGTGAATAACCAAGTGTTTTTTCAATGTGATGATGGTTTTGGCCTCTCCCACCCTTTCAGTCAGTAAGTCCCAGATCTCACCAGCCTCTGGGTGGAAACAGTTACTCCTCAACTCCCCTCAAACCCTGCCCCAATTCATTTCAATCTCTCCCCATGGCTATTGCTTCTCTGCTGATGGAAATCAGTCCTTCCTACTCACTCTGTCCAGGGCCCTCATCATTTTACACGCCTCGAATACTCCACCATTCAAAGTGATCATGGCTGATCATCCAACACAATCACCTGTTCCTGTTTTCTCCCCACATTCTTTGATCTCTTTAATCCTAAGAACAATATCTAATTCCTTCTTGACACATACCACATCTAATTCCCTCATACTGGAGGAATGGATGAGAATTATTAGGTTGTTATTTTTTGACCAGTCTGGACACAATGGGCTGATGGGCCTTTTGGGTCTCTATGATTCTATGATTGTATATTATGAATAACTGGGTACCAAGGACTGACCCCTGTAGTATGACATTTGGTAACTACGTGACATTCAGAAAAAAGACTTGTTGTTTCTGTCCTGTCTGCCAACCAGTTCCCAATCCATGTCAGTACATGACCCCCAATCCTCTTGTTCGTTGGGATTTCCCTGATTCGGTTGGACATACTTCATCCTGTCAGCTCTTTGCTTTCCTCAGGTCCTGTTCAATGTCACCCCTGCATTTTCTGTCCTCCTCTCAGCTTTCTGCAGGTTTGATCTCCAGATAACCAACATCACCATCCCTGTTTGGTCTTCCCTACTCTGCTGCTATTTGATATCCCAGGCTGAGAGTCTATATTTGGGAGTCTCACCCTTACTCATTGTGGGAACAGATTCTGAACAATCTCTGTCTCATCCTTCGTGGCCTCCCACTGCCCTGATACTGATTTTCCATCATGTACTTGGTTTCAGTCCACTTTGCTAAATCACCGCACAGTTTAGTAAAATAGTTCATTCCCAAATGAAAACTTTTACACTTGCTCCATGGTTCTCCATTTCCATCCATACTCTCAATCTCACTGAGTTCTGATCACTGTCACTAAACTGCTCCCCCATTGATAGCCCTTCCAGTTGCCCATATTCATTCCCTAAACGATGGTCTAAAACTGTCCCTTCTCTTTCACTATCACCTTCGCAGGGGCAATTAGGGATGGGCAATAAATGCTGGAGCTGGCAGTGACTGTCATATCCCAAGAAGCAATTTGAACAATACCTGTTCTTTTATCGGGTTTATTCTGTATTGACTACAAATGTTCAATAAGATTATATTGCCAGTGAATATATTGAGAGTCAAAAGCCATTTGTTTGGCAGGGATTAAAATAATTTCTCTTGTCTTTCAGGCCGTGAGAACTCTCATCACAAACTGACCCTGCTGCCCCTCTCCCCAGAGCAGGTCAATGTCAAGGGCACTGCCACCCTGGTGTGCCTTGCCAATCACTTCTATCCCGATGAGCTGGAGGTGCAGTGGAAGAAGGACGGTGCAGTCATTTCAGACGGGGTTCAGACCAGCAACTACCTGCGAGCTTCGGACAGCACCTACAGTGTCAGCAGCCTGCTGACCCTCTCTGCGTCTGACTGGGAGTCCAATGCTCGTTTCTCCTGTGCCCTCACCCACGTGACCCTCCCCTCTCCCTCAGAAAGAGCATCAGGAGATCAGAATGTGTGTAGAGCGTTGGAGACAGTCCACAGAGGAGACACAACTTTACTTAGAACAGGGCTGAGCTGGCAGGTCAAAGGTCATTGTCAGCACTGAATTTCAACTCTCTTCCTTGTCAGGACAGGCTCAGAGATACGTCTGAGGTTTGGATGTTGAAGTAGGTCACTGCGACAGTGTCGAGAGACTTTACGCTATGTCAAAGCTCATGCTGTCCTTGTCCGGGGAGTGTTTGATAGGGAAGTGTTGACTGTATGCCAAGTAAAATCTCTTGAAGTTGCTGAAGACTGTCAGCTGTACAAAACAATGTGAACCTCAGAATTCTCTGCTTCAGTAAACCAGATCTCCTTCCTGCTCAGCTGTCAGTTCCAATTTAAGGTTTTGTCACTGTTTAAAGGGACAGGATTCTCATGTTATTGAGCAATTCTCCACAAGTGTTTTCCTTAAGCTACATTGTGGCTGTGATTTTGAGCAGCTTCCTCTGTCTGGGCTGTTAATTGCAGTTTTTTTCTGTCAATGTGAATGTGGAAAAGGGAATAAAGATGAAGATTCAGTCTCTGTCTGGTGTATGCTTTGGAAATAGATGACCTTCCCCGCCCCCAGTTGATTGGCTGTATTTCAGCAGGTCATTGTCAAGATTGGCTGGTTGGCCTGTCAATCAATTACAATCATCTATCATTAATCATTTTCGAATGATCCCTTTGGTCAGGAATTTATGCAGATTACAAGATTCCAAAAAGAACAGAAACTGAAAGTTGTTAGGACTCAATAAGTACAATCCGACCATTCCCTCCAGACCCAGCTGATGGGATTGCACTGTGCAATCTTTGCGGCATGTTGGGTAGCTCCCGAAAAAAATCTTCAGTCATTCACAGACATTGTCGGCTGTGTCTCTCTCAGTGTGTGTGTTTCCTGATGAAGGGCTTTTGCCCGAAACGTCGTTTTCGCTGCTCGTTGGATGCTGCCAGAACTGCTGTGTTCTTCCAGCACCACTGATCCAGAATCTGGTTTCCAGCATCTGCAGTCATTGTTTTTACCTTTTACTTTATGCAGCCTGTAGTTGTCTCTCTCAGAATGCGTGTGTTACTTAGTGCTGCCTGTAGGTGTCTCTCTCAGTGCGAGTGTGTTACTCTGTGCTGCCTGTAGGTGTCTCTCTCAGTGTGAGTGTGTTACTCTGTGCTGCCTGTAGGTGTCTCTCTGAGGTCTGTGTCTCCGAGCGATGGATTGAGAATGGGCTTTGTGCTGGGGATTGAAGATGAGGCTTTAATCTTCTCAAATCATGAATGAAAAACAGCTCAGCTGATTCAGTCTGAGATAGCAGTTCATTCAGATGGCCAAAGTTAAAAAGCACACAATACCAGGTTTGAGTCAAACAGGTTTATTTGGAAGTAGAAGTACTCGGTGCGCTGTTCCTTCATCAGGTATTTGGAGGGGCAGGATCACAGGACACAGAGTTTATAGTAAATTCAGATGGCAGCTGAGAGTGTATTCTCGGTAAGGGAGTGATTTCAGAGGCAGTGGGCACTGTGCTCCCTAATGTGTTGCCCAATTCCAAGGGGATTTTCTGGATACAGGTTCAGAGCAGTAGTGGCTGCCTGCCCAGCCAATGCTGGCTCACCATAGTTGTATTTCAGTTTTCAATTAGCCCGAAATTAGGAGCAGCAATATTACCTTCCAGGGAGGGGAGCTGTCTGAGGGAGGGAGGTTGAATTCTTGTAGTCCCAAGAGATGTTGCCGTGGATTAATGACAGGTATGACCACCATGAAGGTGCCAAGTTCTCTCCTCCTGTCCCAGCTGTGATGCCCCTCAGCTTAAAAACGTGACTGTGCTCCTTTAGGATGATGACCATGTTCCTGGGTTAGGTAGGGAGGGAAGCTCAGCCCTTCCCAAAGGCAGCACAAGCTGGATCGAAGGGGCATCAAGCGTAAGCATGGGGAGACTGAGGGTGACAGAAGGAGGGGGCTGGTTCGCAGATTGTTATTCAGAGTCAGATCCCAGAGTATCAGTACTTCTGACAGTCCCATTTTCTTTTTTTTTAGAACCTCTGACACTCCTGTTTTTTTTTCTATTACCCCACACTACTGCCTAACTGTGGTCGTGCTTATTTTTTCCCCAGCACCCATGGTGTGTGTGTGCAGGTGTGAGACACAGTGAGAGACACAAGGTGTATGAATATTTATTCAGTTTCCACCACCAGGAAGAAAGGAAACACCCGAGTGGCCTGTGACAAGCAGTGCCCTTCACATCAAAGGGCAATGCTGTGTGATCAAACAGTGCAGGGGAGGGCAGGGATTAAATCAAAATAGAGTTGGATGAGGAGATAATGTATTCCACTCCCTGCTTCACCCCCCGCCTCCCTGAACAACTCCAGCGTGTTGGTGGAGACTGCTCCTTCTCCAAGGACACCCGGGCTCTAACGTAACCGCAGAAGAGGGGCAGGCAGGCGGCCTTCACGAACCGCTCCACGGCCCGCTGCCTGGACCTGATTATGGCCAGTTTGGCCAGGCCCAGGAGCAGACCCATGAGGAGGTCTTCAGACTTGCCCTCCCTCCTCCGGACCAGGTGCCCGAAGATCAGGAGCATGGGACTGAAGTGCAACCAAAAGCAGAGGAGGAGGTCTTTAAGAAAATCAAAAAGGGAGTGCAAACGCCCACACCCAATATATACATGGTCCACGGACTCCACAGCACCACAGAACAAGCAGTTGGCCTGGGAATCCGTGAACCACCACAATCTGCAGTTGCAGGGGGCTGCTGCATGCAGCACCCTCCACCCCAGATCCCCGAGAGAAAGGGAGAGGACTCCCGCATAGAGAGCCTTCCACTGGGGATCCCCACCGCCCGGTGGCAAATGGACACGCCAAGGAGTGTCCGGACGGTGGGTGAGGGACAAGAGGTGAACGGTGCGCAGCAACAGTCGATACAGGGCCCGCCTTTTTACATCCTAAAAAGGGACAAAATTAAAATTCCAGTGACGGCTCAGGTTGTGGGGCACAGGCTCCCGCGGGAGCTATGGGACCTTGGGGCCAATGTGAAATTCCGTCCGGGATGGGGTGAGCGTGGACGGGATCGCGCTGCACACCTAAGCATCCTCCAACTGGTGCACTACGTTAGGTCTGAGAACCGCTGTTTGACAGTCTCCTTTTCTTTTTTTTTTCTTTTTTTTTTGCCTGTGACAAGCAGTGCCCTTCACATCAAAGGGCAATTCTCCTGTTTATATTTATTTATTTTTTTTTTTTCTCTTAACCCCCACACTACCGCCTAACTGCGGTAGTGCTTATTATTTTTATCCCCAGCACCCATGGTGTGTGTGTGCAGGTGTGAGGCACAGTGAGAGACAAGGTGTACAAATCTTTATTCAATTTCCACCACCAGGAAAAGTAGGAAAACACCCGAGTGGCCTGTGACAAGCAGTGCCCTTCACATCAAAGGGCAATGCTGTGTGAACAAACAGTGAAGGGGAGGGCAGGGACTAAATCAAAATAGAGTTGGAGGGGGAAATGATGCACTCCAATCCCTGCGGCGCCCACCTCTCCCTGAACAACTCCAGGGTGTTGGTGGACACCGCGTGCTCCTTCTCCAAGGACACCCGGGCCCTAACGTAACCGCGGAAGAGGGGCAGGCAGTCGGCCCTAACAACCCCCTCCACGGCCCGCTGCCTGGACCTGTTCATGGCCAGTTTGGCCAGGCCCAGGAGCAGACCCACGAGGAGGTCTTCAGACCTGCCCTCCCTCCTCCGCACCGGGTGCCCGAAGATCAGGAGCGTGGGACTGAAGTGCAAACAAAAGCAGAGGAGGAGGTTTTTAAGAAAATCAAAAAGGGAGTGCAAACGCCCACACCCAACATACACATGGTCCACGGACTCCACAGCGCCACAGAACAAGCAGTTTGGCTGGGAGTCCGTGAACCACCGCAATCTGCGGTTGCAGGGGACTGCTGCGTGCAACACCCTCCACCCCAGATCCCCGAGAGAAAGGGAGAGGACTCCTGCGTAGAGGGCCCTCCACTGGGGATCCCCACCGCCCGGTGGCAAATGGACACGCCAAGGAGTGTCCGGAGGGTGGGTGAGGGACAAGAGGTGGACGGTGTGCAGCAACAGTCGATACAGGGCCCGCCTTTTTACATCCTAAAAAGGGACAAAATTAAAATTCCAGAGCCGGCTCAGGTTGTGGGGCACAGGCTCCCGTGGGAGGTATGGGACCTTGGGGCCAATGTGAAATTCCGTCCGGGATGGGGTGAGCACGGACGGGATCGCGCTGCACACCTAAGCATCCTCCAACTGGTGCACTACGTTAGGTCTGAGAACCGCTGTTTGACAGTCCCCTTTTCATCTGTCAGCCAGGACTCCCTGATTGGACAAGGTTAACTGTTCCTGTCAGGGAACTCATATTATATATAAAAGAATAAAACATTTATTGAACAAGGATCATAAGAGCTAAATGGCAATAGACAAAATAAATGGTTTGAAAGGTTTCATAATGAACACCGGAGATTTGGTGAAGAACATTTTAACTCAGCGGGTGGTGGGAATCTGGAATGGACTGTCATAGAATCTCTCCTGTGAGGAAACAGGTTATTTGGCCCAACAAGTCCACACTGACCCTTGGAAGAGTAACTCACCCAAGACCCAATCCCCTATCCCATTACTCTACTTTTCCCCTGACTAATGAACCTAACCTACACATCCCTGACCACTATGGGCAATTTAGCACAGCCAATTCACCTAACCTACAAGTCTTTAGATTGTGGGAGGAAACCAGAGCACCCAGAGGAAATCAACGCAGACATGGGGAGAATGTGCAAACTCCACACAGACAGTTGCCTGAGGCTGGAATCGAACCCGGGTCAAAATATTCGGACCTGCCTTGACTTTGCTCCAGCTTTTGCATCCACCTCTGGCCTTACCCACTCTGCAACCAAGACTCCGACTACATTTCCCAGAGTCACCCTGAGTCCATTGCCTACTTGCAGCCAGCCAGCTCACTCGCTCTCCCTCCTCACCCATTCCTCCCCTCAGTGCACCCTAACCCTCCACTTCTCCATCTTCACCTCATTCCCATCTTCCCACTCCCCCACCTCACTCCACAACCCACCTCCGCCTCAATCTCCTTTCTCTCCCACACCCATTCCCCCGTGCTACATCACAATCAACCCTCACCCACCACATGCCATCACCCTTCCCCCCCTCCCCTCCTTCAGCCACCTTGGGCCCTCCCCAAAAACCTCACCCCTGAGCCTTGCCACACTTTTACTATTCCCCCCCCCCCGACCTCGAACTCTCTGAGGCCAAAAGGTCCATCTTCAGGAAAGGGCTCACAGTCTTTCCTGCCCAACCCCATCTCAACAAAACCCGCACCCACCACGACATGGAGCTCTTCTTCTGCCGCCTCTACCTCCGTGTCTTCTCCTTTAACAAAAACTCCCAACCTCCCTCTGAGGACCCGTCCTCCCAACCTTCCTCCTCCATTTGGTCACCCCCCCCATCCCCCACCACCAGCTGTATACACATCTTCGACCTTTTCAGTGCTGACCACTGACGTGACATCAGCCGCCTCAATTTCTCCATCTCCCCCACTCGCCCACCCCGTCACCCTCTCCAACCACCTCCCCCTCTGATTGAGGACTCCATTTTCTCTGCACCAACCCCTGGTTCACTATCAATCCCACTGACAAAGGTGGGATGGTAGTCTGGAGAACAGACCTAAATGTCACAGAGACCGAACGCCAATTCTCCGACACCATGCCCTACTTCTCCCTTGCCCATGACCCCGCGGTGACCCATCAGGCCAAAATCACTCGCACTATCAGTGCCCCCATTGCCTCCAGTGATCTCCCCTCCATTGCCTCCAATCTCATAATCCCCCAGCCCCACAATGACAAGTTCTATCTGCTCCTCAAGATCCACATCCAACTACCCCGGCTGACCCATTGTCCCAGCATGCTCCTGCTCCACCAAACTCCTCTCATCCTACCTCAACTCTCCTCCTTGGTTCAGGCACTTCCCACCTACATCCGCTACACCAACCGCACCTCCATCTCTTCAGTAACGTCCAGATCCCCAGCCCTGAGTGCTTTATCTCCACTATGGATGTGCAGTCCTTATATATATCCATACCCGATAAGGATGGCCTCCAGACCCTCCACCTTTTCCTCTACAACAGACCTATCCAGTCCCCTTCCACCAATACCCTCCTCCATCTTGCTGAACTTGTCCTCACCCTCAGCAACGTTTACTTTAACTCTTCCATTTCCTCCAAATCCAGGGGGTGGCCATGGGCACCCAGATAGGCCCCAGCTACGCCTGCTTCTTTATCGACTATGTTGTACAGTCCCTCCTCGGTATCTACACAGGCACTATGCCCCAACTCTTCCGCCATTACATCAATGACTGCATCAGTGCAGTGACCTGCACCCAGGCTAAACTGGAGCAGTTCATCGGCTTTACCCACAACTTCCACCCCGTCCTCAAATTCCCTTGGTCCATCTCGGACACCTCCCTCCCCTTTATTGACCTCTCCATTTCCAATTCTGGTGATAATCTACAAACAGACATTTACTACAAACCCACAGACTCCCATATCTAAATGGACTACACCTCCTCTCACCTAGTATCTTGTAAGAACTCCATTTCATTCTCCCAATTCCTCTGCCTCTGCCCCATCTGCTCGGATGAGGAGATATTCCATTGATCACAGATGTCCAACTGTTATGAACAATGTGTTTTTCCTCATTCTGCCATCCACTGCACTATGTTTATTTCCTGTTCCACTGCTCTAAACCCACCCCCCTCTAAATACAATAAAGGCAGAGTCCCTATTGTCGTCACCTATCAACCCAGCAATCTCTGAATCCAACGCATCATTCTTAAACACTTCCATCAACTCTAACTAGACCACACCACTTGATACATCTTCCTCTCCCCAGCCCTGGCTGCCTTCCACAAGGACCATTCACTTCGATAATTCTTGATCTGTGCCACTTGCACTGCAACTATCCCGAACCGCTCGGTAGCTTCCCCTGCAACCTGAAAACATGCAAAACCTGCTGGTACACCAATCCCTCCCCTCCATCCAGGGCCCCAAACAGTCCTTCCAGGTGAGACAGAGGTTCACCTGCTTCTCCTCCAACCTAGATTACTGCAGAGAAGTCTTGTTAAAACTGTACGGGGTGTTAGTGAGGCTGCATCTGGGGTATTGTGTGCAATTTTTTCGTCTCTGTATTTAAGAAAGGATGGACAGCCGTTGTAGTCTTCCTCCAACTCCCATTTCCCATGCCCTTCTGTGCTCCAATGTCCTTCCCTCACAACGAAGCTGGTTTGTCGCCTGCCTGCAGTAGCAGCCTCTAGTCTCTGGGTGGTGCTACCAAAAGATCTGCATTGCCCAGGCTGTCACAGTTCCCACATTACGGTAATGTCTGGTTTTTGGAAGCATTCCATTGGCTGTAAAATATTTTCGAACATCCTAAGTTCAAGGATGGTATAACAAAAACATAATTCTCTCTCCTTTTATATTTTATCTCTATGCCTTCCCACCTGTCTCCTAACAACATCACAGACATGTATAAAATCTAGAATGAATCATGAATCTCTGGGAGAACTTACTCTGTGACAACACGGGGATTAATGACCACCTCCTCAGTGGGCTTTGAGGGTGAAGGTCAATAGCACTCTCATTGGGACTTGATCTGAGTTGTCTCCAGTTAGTCAGTGTTATTGTTCTGGGTCCAGACAGTACTGACCAACGCTGTGTTCTGATTGAGATGAAGGGTGAGCTGTGCTGGGATTTCACACGTGGCTTACACACACATAGTGAAGCAGTGATAACTCATTTCATGAGAGCAAATGGAATCAACAAAATGGGTGGATGTGACACCCTCAAACTCTCCCTAAGATAGTGGGGAAAGGAACAGTAATATTCTCAGACAGAAAGGATGATAGAAATGGTACCCCACAGACAGAGGTGGGACAGGAAAAGCGACGCTCCCAAAAGACAGGGGACAGAAAAGGTCTGTTCCCTACGTTCTTGTTGTGACATATGTCCTTGGGAAATTGGTTTGGTTTATATTTTCTCAGTTGTATTTAGGTTTGATGAGGTGATTCGGGAACAAGGATTCCAATTCTATATTTCCTGTCACAGCAGATCTACTGAAGGTCATCCTTTCATTTAGAGGTTGCCCAGGTTTCTGTCCAGGCTGATACAGCATGGTCTACCAGTGCTGCTCCTATTGGGCTAAACCATCACACACGAGGGAATCTGACGGGCACTTTCTGTTTGTGCTGGCAAAGGGAGAGATTTGCGTTTACTGCAATGGCGGCTAAAGAAATGAGTCAGTGTATGTATTTCTAGCTGAGCACAATGTTCTGATGTTCATGATGGGATTAACCTCGACAGTTCCCACTTGCCTTTACACCGACAGTGGAACAGGAAGTCACCACGCAGTGGTCTCCTGGCTCACACTGAGAAACCAAGTTGATGGTATAACTGCAGACAGCAAGACAATGGCTTGGACTCACCGAACAATCAGAGGCTTCAGCCAACAACTATTTCACAGAAAAAATGGCGTGTTGTGTAAATCTCAGCATCTCAGGGAACAAACACAACTACTGAGCTACAAAAACCGAACAGGATATTTTTATGAAAATCGGCATTCCAAAAATGAAATCCAAACACAATATGTATAAAACCTGGGTACAATCTAATTTCAGAGACTACATCATTTTCTTTGAAAGCTGGACAATAATGAGATGGGAATTCAGCCACCCACTCCGTCACACGGTGTTGTAGTTGCACTGTCCTCAGCATAACATGGTTCAAAGCCTTTTAATAACACGAAAGGGGAGAGGAACATTGCAGACCGTATTACCACGAGTGAGGATCCATTAAAAACTAAGACCATGATGTTAAATGCTCCCAGCCATTAACAACACTGATGCATTCCCATCATTAGTTTGTTAAGTGATGTTCAAAGTCTGCCAAACACTTTCATGAAGACAGAATATTTTAAATCTCAAGATGCATTGATGTTGTTTTTCAGTGCAATAGCAAGGAAGCAGAAGTTGACATATAAACTCTAACAAACTAATGATAACAGGCATTTAGGACAGAGCTGGCTCCTGAGAGAAAACCATCAACAGCAGAGATCTGTCCAGTGCTTGGAACATTTTAGACAAGACACCTTGTTGCCAGCAAGTTACTGCAGCTTGAAAACTCCAGTACGGTCAGAAAGAGAAAAAGGACAATGTACAGATTGTTGAACAGGCCCCTACACCTGGGCCTGAGGCAGGAGCCCAAGCTCCAACACACTGGCCTCACTTCACACCAACCTTCACACAGTGCGGGGTCATCAACTCTGGCCATCAATCTCTCAGGGACTGGGACGGAGTGAGGGAACAGGGACAATTGTAGAGGAGTCAATAAGGAGTAAAGCAAGATGGAGAGGGTGTGTTGGAAAAGGGGTTAGAGGAGGAAATATACTTTGTGCCCCTCGATACTGATATTGTCCATTTGTATCACAGAATGAACAAAACAGCACACTGTGAAGACAATCACAAGTTACACCAAAGTACTTTTCTTATCACAGGGGACATTTTCATTGTGGTACGATAAGTACCCTGCTTCTGAAGCTGGACACACTCTCTGCATCTTTGCAGTTTATGTTTTACTGATCAGGGACAGTGAAGCAGCTGCCCTCTAGTGGCGAGAGAGAGCGCTTGCCCTGCTGCTGAGGATTATGGGTAAAGTCCCGTTCCATTTGCGCCCACATGTTTTCAAGGGGCTGCTCTTTCAACGGTGGAACTGGACTTAATACATCAGTTGAGGACAAACCAACTTGTCATATAGCTGAGCACATCTTCCTGGCTTTTCGAGGCACATAATTATACGAATTAGGGACAGATGAAGGAGATTCATCCTCTTGATCCTGTTCCACATGGCGGATCTGATTATTCCACATTCTTGCCTAAATCTGATAGATTACTGATAAGCAAGGGCTGAAAGGCTGTCTAATTCTTCATTACAAGTATTCAGAGATTTCTGTAGACCTTTTAAACAAGAGTTTCAAAGACCTATGACTGTACGCAAGACAAACAAAATCTGCTTTTCTCATTATTAAATGAGGGAACTTATTTTAGTTTAGTATTATCCCCGAAAACGTAACATTTTTTTCACATCCAGACTGTATTCTATGCTAATGTTGATATGGCATCTGCTTTATCAGCTGCTCTCTCATGAAAACAGCTGCCTGTGCTGACACCTTCAGTGACTAATGCACATAAGCATCCAGGCCCTACTGCCACTACAGCTATCCATATTTGTATCCTTTAGTTTGATTTGTCTCACCACATTTTCCTTCCAAAATCGACATCTCTTCCCATTAAATTGTATCTGCAATCATCTGCTCATTCCATTATCTTACCGACATCCTTTTTGAAATTCGACACTATCTTCTTCATAAGCCACAATACTTAAAAAGATTTATATCATCAGAAAACCTTGAAATTATGCCTTGTACACTCAGGTTAACATAGATTTATTGTTAACATTTAGTTTAAATAAATTATCATCTGTTTTGACCAAATCCCCCAGTCAGTTCGGCTGTGGCTAACCTGGAACACATTCCCCCTTAGTTCTGTAAACCTTACTGTCCTGAGCGAATGAACATCGAACCCTGGCCTTGACAGCTTTTCCAATTGCGAGTACCGGATTCTCACACTTTTTCAGAAGGAGTTTTTCCTGAAATCATCCTAATTTTAATTTTAACAACCCTCTTGTTCTGAACTCTGGCACTAGAGAAAACAGTTTACATCAACATTGTTAATCATTTCCAGCGGAAAAGCCTCACTTATGCAACCTGTTTGCTGTCATTAACAGTTTCAGGTCTGAAGGTGACATGACAGGCTGGATACTGAGAGGATGGTTCCTGTTGTAGGGCAGACAAGAACTAGAGGGTCAATTTAACACAAAGCAGTCTCCCGTTTAAAACCAAGAGGTTTTGTTTTGATGGCTGACGGTCGACAGTCTGGGGAATTCTCTTCTCTACATGGGAATGGAGGCTGGGTCATTGAGTTCACTCAAGGTTGAGATAGACAGATTTTTGATGAACATGGCAGTTCAGTATAATGGGGGAATTGGGGCAAGCAGAAAGTGCAGCTGAGACCACACCCAGATGAGCAGTGATCTTCTTCATTGGCACAGCAGCTCCCAAAAGGCCTGCTCCTGCTCCTGGGTCCTATGTTCTGGCAGTGGCTGCAACAATCCTGGACCCCCATCTTTCCTTTGTCACTCACTGACAGAAATATAATTTCAAAACAAACATTTTCTTTAACAAACACAACTCAACTCTCGTTACATTATTTTTCTCAGCTGCCTTCTTATCGCCACAGGGTTTGGGAAACATACGTTTTGTCTTCAGTTGGAAGGGAGGCAGACAGAGACAGAGTGAGGCCTCAGAGAACACAGAGAGCTCTCACTCTGCACAGCAAAGCTTTTTTGGGTGGGGGTGAAGAGGAGAGAATCATGGGGAAAAGAGAACTTAGAGTTCAAAATAAAAGCTCTTCGCATATTACTGTCACTTAATGAATTAATGTGAGAGGATTAGAGACCCAGAACAATGAGAGTGTGGTGCCTCAGAGGCTAAAAGGCAGACATTATTCCTTCTCAGGGCATGAATGCCAGTGATAAGCCTCAAATGTATTGCCCATCTCCAGCTGCTCGGACTGCGTTCTTTGCTGAACCAGATCATGGGGCCGTTAAGAATTAATTGAGTCAGTGTGAGACTGGAGTCACAAGACCGGGTGATGACTGGGTTCCCTTGCCCAAAGAACATTCATGAACATGACATTGAGTTTCATGGGTTTTTTTGTTCAGATTCCAATGATGATGTAGACCCCCTTGCAGGACCCCTCGGTCTCATGATCGGTCAAAAGAATCACTAGGAGTACAGTCTGGTTAAAGCAAGGTTACTAGTTTCATAAATTAAGGCACCCTGCACAGATTTGTCCAGCGACACAGAGGTTGAAAGCTTCTGTGTTCCATGGAGAAATGGTACAATTATATTCAAAAATTACACATTATTTATATGTTTTTTTAAGAGATAGGACAGCCTTAACTACAAGAAAAGACCAATCACATATAATAAGTTGACATGATATTTCCTGGGAAAGGGTTCTTAATTACAAGAAAAGTTCGATCAACCATAATAAAGTGATATGATTGCCAACAGGCCAGTCCAATGATATTCCCCGGGAAACAGATTGTTATATGCACAGAATTACCCCAGGTTTGCTAGTTCAGGATTAGTTCAAATACCAAATCACTGTCTTATAATTCCTATTCTGAAAAATCCATTGTATTTTCTGAACTTGTATTTAGCTTAACACAGCAAAGCAGCAGCACAAGTTCACAAGAGTCAAATCATTACTTTCAGCCATGTTGTTGTGTTATTTTAAATTGAAAATCCATTTTGTGGTTCATAAAAATCTACATATATTTGTTGCTTCTGACAACAACCTAAATTCAAATGTTAGATCCTCATTCCCCCCTTTGTCATTCTATGACCACACCATAAAGGCATGGATCAAATTAACCCAATCCAATGGCAGCGAAAGACTGCAGTATTTTCTCTTCCTCCGAAGATGAATCAGGGGCAGGCGATGATGCTTCTCATCATCATCTAAGTGGAGAAGAAACATTCTCTGGATGGAGCCAATGTTGTCAATAGAAATTAATATTTTAGCAAGAATACTCTTAACAATAGCAATACCAACAAAAAGACCAACTAAAACAATAGCAGCATACATAGCCATATTGATTAGCCAGTTGTACCATGAGCCAAAACCCCAATCTGCCAATCCTGCACCTTCATTCATTTGGTTGACATAAGTGTGGATGCTATCTATATGTCTAGTAATATTTTCGATGAACAAAGTGACCCCCATGATACACTTTCCTTTGACTGTGGCGCAAACTCCACCTTCCTCCACAAGTATGTAATCAAAAGCATAGCTGTTTTGTTGGGTACAGAGGCACAATTCTGAAAGCATGTCCCTAATTTCTATTAGGGCAGCAGTTGTCTCATTTCATGAAATCATGAGTCCACAAATGAGATAATTATGGTTTTGATGACTAATAACTCCTGACGACCCTCCTACAGAAAGAACACTAAGAGCTGCATATGCCAATGAGTGAGTTTTATTTTTTGATAGAACCCTTGCATTCTTCCATTCTGCACAAAAGTCAGGAGAAAGTGAATGTTTAATCAGGGAATTTGAGTCTTGTTGCCAGGTAATTGGACAGGGAACAGTAGTTGGAAATAGTGTTCCTACAGCTACATCATGATGTGTATCTGCTCTATTCAGAACAAGGTAGGTATACGCCTTATTGTGACTGAAAAAAATACTATCCAGGTTTAGTATAGATAATGGAGGGACCTTCCCAATAAGAAGCAGGCCTATCTTTGTAACTTCCTGGAGTACCTGTGTAATTCATGATTACATAATTTGGCCCCGAACATAATGGCTGAAAATGATTTAGTCGAATGAGGTGGGTTTCTTGATAAGGGACGTGGTCGACATCCCAGAATAGTTCTACCCATCCAATAATTGGGAAAATATTAGTGCCATTAAGGGTATCATAACGAAGGTGGGCGATGTTACCCACCTTACAAAGAGTTTGAATACCAGTGGTAATAGAGACACATTTCTCCTTAAGGCATACACATGAGATGCAAGGTCCTTCAAGGAAGCAGTGATGACTGATACATTTAATCATAAGACAGGGGATAATTTTAGGCACTTTTACATAAATGCATCCTCCTCATCCCTGGAAGGATAAAAGGCGTCAGGGAGTCTCTTGCTGAAGTAAGGACATAACAAAGTTCTTCATTCTCTCCAAATATTTTATTATGGGTTGTTAGAAACATATTGCTAGTGAAGGATAACATCCCCCCTTTGTCTATTTTAACATGATCTATCTGAAAGGGGACAAGGCTTACCAGGGATGCCCATTGTACAAATGTAATCAACTGGCACACAACACCTTTACAGGGTCAAGACCATTTAGACTTGTTCTGTAAATTAACTGTTCAATCTTTTTGATGCAGTTGATCAGTGCAATGGTCATTCTTGGTAACATTCAGCTTCTTGGTACACAAGGACATCTTCCTGGCGTAGTTGGTACACAGTCTCTGTTTGCTCAGGATCGCACAGGTAAACTGTCCCTTCTTATGCACCAATGCTGGCAATGGCAAGTCCACACAGCAGGTCAAGTTCGATCTTTATCATCTCCCCCTTGCAAGGTAGGAGGCCGCGGAGTTCCATTGTAATAAAATATAAACCATTTCCTCCTTGTATATACAATATACACATAAGCAATTAAAATAGGCAGCAGCAAAGAAGGAACACAAACTCATCTCGTAAGAGTCACCCATATTCTGGTTTGAGTATTGAGGGAGTACCCTATTTGAGGCCGTAATTTGTGCTCTTCAGCAGGCTAAGAGCAATTTTGAAATAAATAATTTTGAGGGCGGCACGGTGGCACAGTGGTTAGCACTGCTGCCTCACAGCGCCAGGAACCTGGGTTCAATTCCCACCTCAGGCGACTGACTGTGTGGAGTTTGCACGTTCTCCCCGTGTCTGCGTGGGTTTCCTCCGGGTGCTCCGGTTTCCTCCCACAGTCCAAAGATGTGCGGGTCAGGTAAATTGGCCATGCTAAATTGCCTGTAGTGTTAGGTAAGGGGTATATGTAGGGGTATGGGTGGGTTGCGCTTCGGCGAGTCGGTGTGGACTTGTTGGGCCAAAGGGCCTGTTTCCACACTGTAAGTAATCTAAATTAAATTAAATAATTCTCAAATCAATCAAGTTCAAATAGCCCACTTGAGTAAATATATTGCCCACACTGGCAAAAGGCTCATTCATTTTAAACTCTGCACTCGAGATTCCTTTCCTACCCATTATTTTCTTACTTTATACGGAGGAGCCCAGGCATGGGTGAATTAAGCAAACCTATATTTTTTAAATCCAGCTTTGCTAAGATGTAATACTCCTTGAAGTTTTGCTACTAAAAACATCAATATTACCTAAAATTTAGATTAGTACTGCAATATATTGTATTCTCTAAAAAAAAATACATTAACCTTTAGCCCAATCAAATGGCCTGAGCTACAGCTGTAGTTGACAGTATTTAGAATTCAGTGCAGAAACCAGATGGGGATTTTGAGCAGAGAAGTTGGTGATGAATATTGCATGGAGGGCAATGCTGCCCCCAAATTATGGTAACATGACACAAAGCTTTCAATCCAATCTGACATTTTCTAATCTTGAGCTAACCCTAGAATTTAGACATTGGTACTGTCTTAAAATTATAAACCATCACTGTTCAGTATCAAATATTTAAATGAAGATAATAGCTCAGCCAGACACTCCTTCTTCGATCTAACAGCCCAATCCAAAGATAAATCAAATTAACCAGTGTGCATTCTTATAAGCTCCATACACAAAGCAAAGACATTTAGGCTTAGCGTCTACGTATGAAACTAAATCACTTGATAATTCAGTCAGTAGTACCTTGTAATATAAAGTACCTGTAATTATTGCAGAAATGGAAATTTGCAAATTACTTCCAAATTTGTAAACAATATGGAAAGCAATTCAAACACTAAACCTGTATGATTACAGACAGTAAGCAATACAGAAATCAACCTCTACATTGTGAATTGGCACTGAACAGACAGTCTCATTCCTCCATGATTTCTGCACCGTACCCAGGTCTGGCACACACGTCCTTATACTGTGTCTAACCGGGTTTTGCTAGGGACCCAATGGGATCAGAAGTTTGGGGTGTAAGGCTGCCTGGGTGACAGCTGCATCTACTTGCCTCCTACTTTAGAAACAGTATCAGTTTCTTCAGCATGAGACGAACATATTGATAATTGTCAGATTGATTGGACAAAGTAACATTACTATAACACTGCCCCCTTGAGGTTAAAAGTCTTCAATGTTCCCACAAGGCTCCAAAATCGTGGATCATATTAAAAGCACAATGAAGAATCAATGCATATTAGTAGATTTTCCTTTAGATAGGATGAAAACATGTCTATTCCCAACGTCAGCACAGATGTACATTACTCCCCATTGGCCACATTTCAACAGTTAAAGCAAGGGCCAGGCATTTGTCCCTGGGGGATTTTGCTGTCTTATTGCCAGTCTCAAAGGTGAAATACTGGGGCCTGCCTGTTCCCATTTTCAGTCCTGTCTGGGCCCAGAACCAAAGCACAAACTAACTGGAGACAACCCAGATCAAGTCACAATGAGAGTGTCATTGACCTTCACACTCAATGTTGCCAAAGAGGACATTCTCCCAGAGATTAATGATTCATTCTAGATTTCAAACAAGAGACTGAGATTGTGAGGGGTGTGGTGGAAAGAACATCCACTACTCTAAGAAAATTACCAGGAGATGCAGAAAATCCTTGATGAAGTTAAACTTTTATTTGCAAATACAAGCTGTGGCAATCAAAAACTATATGTCCTGTCTGCCCACCCTCCTCCTGAAGTCTCTCCAGTTTATACTGCCCTAGTTTCTACACTAATCTGATAGCATTAGCATAACCAATCATACTAGCTTGCTTTGTCTCTCTAAACTAATCATCGTCTGACACACTGGTCTACCGCTTACATTTAACCTATCACATTACACCACCATAGTCTTTAGCATTAGCTCATCTATCGTGTGATTTAACTGGCCTATATCAGAGTGTGCTACCATTATCTGTTACCTGAGCCCTGTAACATAACCCTATGCATGCATTACTCCACTAAATTAATGACATAACTGCCAAATTAACTTCCATATATTCCATACTAGTTACTTTATTTCCTAGACTAGCAGCCCGAAGTTTGCACCACTGCATTTATAGTATCTATGAGCTCCTCCAAACAAACGATTGTGCCGGCATGTGCATTGTTGCAACAACTAGCTTATTCATGTCTTTAATGGATGGAAACCTGATATTCTCACCTACTCTGTCTTAAAGTGCTTCAGATTCCTTTCTACATAGGTCATCCTTGATTCTGTCAGCAATATCTAATTTGCTAGATTCCCACCCCCCCACAAAAAAACCCAAATTCTTTGTTTCCCAACAAGAAGGAAACATACAGATCTACGATGGAAAGGTGTTTCATGTTTGATGCTGTTCTGATGCCTGCTTTGTGATGAGTTCATGGTTTTTGCATTTGCTAACCTATTTCTATTGTTATTCAGATGGAATTATTCTTCTGGTGGCTGATTCATTTAAAATGAATTCATATAAATGGAGAGGCTGAGCTCAGCAGGTAATAATGAAGGCAAAGTGCTGTTGGTCTTTATTTCAAAGGGAGCAGTGTGTAAAAATAGAGAGGTCTTGCTAAAATTATACCTAAAATCAAACCTAAAGTACCATGAAGAGTTTGATCCCCTTATCTGAGGAAAAATATACTGGTATTTGAGATAATCCAGTAAAAGTTCACTGTTAGTTCTGTGGATGGAGGGATTTTCTAATGACAGGTTGAATAAGTTAGACTCGTATTGATTGGAGTTTAAAAGAATGAGAGGGACCCTCATTGAAACATAAGGAATTTTTAGAAGACTTGACAGTGTAGATGCTGAGAGAGTGTTTCACCTTTGTGATAAAGTCTAGGGCCAGAGGGCATAAACTCTGAGTAAGGGGTTGCTCATTTGAAACCAGTTTGGAGGAGTTCCTTCTCAGGGCAGTGAATCTGTGGAATTCTTTATCACAAGATTGTCAGGGCTGGGAAGCTAAACATATTCAAAGCTAAAATTAATTTTTGTTCAGTAAGAAAATAGAAGGTTATGTGAACAGGCAGGAAAGTGGAGTTGCAGATTATCAGATAACCCATAAGCTTACTGAAAGGTGAAGTGAACTTGGGCTGAATGGTCTGTTTCAGAGGTGGGGAACCTTTTCATGTTGGAAGGCCACATTACGTTAGTTGTAATCTAATAAAGCCTCATCCAAGAGACTTCCATTGTATAAATGGTGATACTGTTAAACTGTGTAACTATTCTCAAATTTCACTTCAAATGGAAAGCCACGTGCACTGTTGTCATCAGTTTCTAAACACTGGTGTACTGGATACACCCAGGCTCTCGCCAACCAGCCTCAGGCAGAAGTGGCTCCAGTCAGGCAGGGAAGATAACGTACATTCTAGAGTCGCATTATAACTAAATCATGAGCATAGCAGGAGTCGAAATAGCCCTTATTACTTACCAATTTTTTAATTGTGGCGTTCAGTTTGTGAGGATTATTTTGCTGAATTTTCTTTTACTCTCTGGTATTTTAAATACATTCATGTTAAAATTAAATTAAAATAATAAAGGATGAAAAAAAAATTAAGAAAAAATAAAAGATTTGTTCTGCAAAATTTGGATTCATTCAAAAGGCCACACACAATGGCCTGGAAGGCCGCAGGTTCCCCACCCCTGCTCTGTTTATTCTATGTCTTATTATCTTTTGGTCATTCATGACACAAGTATCACAAGCGTAGCAGCATGTATTACTCTTCATTGATAGTGTTTCATAATGTGGTGAGTTTTCAATTGCAGTCAGAGTGAACTTTGCAGATGTTTGACCCAGTGACAGTGAAGGAATGTCTTTATAATTCCAAGTTTCGGTGGTATACGGTTTGGAGGGGAGCTCCAATATACTTGTTATCTTTGCTTTCATAGGTGGAGGTCAGGAGTTTAGGTAGTGTTGAGACACAAGCCTTGATAGGTTCCTGAACTGCCAGCATTGTGCAACAGTGACTGAGGAATATTAAAGGCTGTATATTGGGTGCCATTCACCCTGGCTACATTGTCCTTGATTTCAACTTCTTGAAATGTTTTTTGTAATAATTCCTGTTTTTCTGCAGGCAATACATCTCAAGAACAATCACATTTGTTTCAACAAAATGTAGTAGACAATATATTCTGGTCCAAGGAAGGATTGGACTTCTTGGCAATGATCTGAATTTGTATCTGGAATTGTAATGGATTCGTTTTTTAAGAATATTGTGTGTTTTACTTTTGTTGTGGAAGTTTTCAGCAACTGCACTGCACATTATCAAAATGTGAGCAGAGTTTTCAGAGCAGATTGTAGGATGTGGGTTGGACTGAAGCTTTCTCAGTGAGAGGAAAGTATTAATAGAAAAAATATTTTTTTCAGTTTTCAACCCAACAGGGGAAAACCTCAAAGAAGGGCTATGTAATTGGAAGAGTATTGAGTTGTCAGTGTGACAGAGGGATTTACTGTACTCAGTGCCTTCTTCCCCAAGCTGCATTCATCCCGACATCCTGATGTGTAAACAAAACAGAAATTTCTTAAAATCTAGCAGGTCTGGCAGCATCTGTGGAGAGAAAGCAGAGTTAATCCCTTCTGAAGCATCCTGACTTGTACCTTTTGCATCAGACTTCGCCGAGTCAGGAGGTAAATTACTTCACGCAGAGTTTCCAGCCTCTGATGTTATCCTGTAAACCTTGTTTATTTGGCTAATCCAGTTCCATTTCTGGTAAATGGTGACATCCTCCAGGATAGTGTTAGTGGGATTCAATGATGGTAATGTCGTGAATGATGAGGGGAGATGACTGGATCCTATGTTTTGGTCATTGTCTGGCACTGTTTGTCACCAATGTTATTTCCAACCTATCAGCCCAAGACTTCTTGAATGTTGTTCAGGTTTTACTGATAGTGACTCGGAATGCAGCTGAGGAATTATGAATGGGATTCAACAGTGTGAGTCATGAAGCATCCTCATTTCTGACCTTACGGAGAAAAGGACTCTGAAGATGATTGGATCTTGGACAATGCCCTGGGACTGAGGTGTTTGAACCTGCAACAAACACAACTATTTCCTAATTCCATTGGCTTCAATTTTTCTAACACTCCTTGATACAATACTTCATCAAAAGCTCCCTTAATGTCAGTCCAATTATTGGATGTAATGAGGATTGGAGCTGAATGGTCCTGACAGAAGCCAAACTGGGCAACAGTCAGCGTTTTATTGGGGAATGTATTTCTTCATTGCATTGTTAATGTTGACCAACCATTTTGCTGAAGATTAAGCAGAGACAGATGGAGCAACGTTTGAATAGTTTGGACATTCCTCCATTTTGAGGGCAGGATTTACCTGGGTAAATTTACACATTGTTAGTAGTTGTCAGTGTTGTTGCTGCATTTAAACATATTGCCAAGAGATATGACTAGTTCTGGAGCACAAACCACCAACCGTATAGTTAATATGTTTTCAAGCCTTATTGCAATTGTTGTGTCCTCTTATCCCTTCATAAGTATCAGAGAAGGATGGAGTTAAGTGGTTATTTTCCCATTGGTTTTGTTCCTACCTGCTGCAGATCAAGTCTACCAAATTTGCCCTTTAGGATTGCACCAACCTGGCCATTAGTGCTGCTATGAATGTATGTTTGGTGATGAAAATTGAAGTCATGCACTTAGAGTACATTCTGAGCCCTTGCCACCCTCACTACTTCCTCAAAGTGGCGTTCAACATGGAATACTGATTCACCAGTTAGGGGGTGGTGGTATTCAGCAGGAAGTTGTCCATGGTTGACCAGATGCCCTCAGACTTTATGGAATCTGAAGTCAATATTGAAGTCTCCCAGAGCAACTCACTCCCAATTGTATGATACTGCCACTACCTCTGCTGAGTCTGCCCTGCTAAGGAGGAGTGTGCAACATTGGCTGTAAATTGGGTGTGACTATGTCAGGCTGAAATTTGAGTGTTCTGTGGGGCAATTAGACACAATCCCTGACTATGAGTAAGGAGAACTTTGCAGAGTCGTCTGGGTTGGATATATTGCTGTTATTTCTGGTTCCTTGATTGTTATTAGATTACTTACAGTATGGAAACAGGCCCTTCGGCCCAACAAGTCCACACCGACCTGCCGAAGCGAAACCCACCCATACCCCTACATTTACCCCTTACCTAACACTACGGGCAAATTAGCATGGCCAAATCACCTGACCCGCTCATCTTTGGACTGTAGGAGTAAACCAGAGCAGCCGGAGGAAACCCACGCAGACACGGGGAGAACGTGCAAACTCCACACAGTCAGTCGCCTGAGTCGGGAATTGAACCCGGGTCTCAGGCGCTGTGAGGCAGCAGTGCTAACTGCTGTGCCACCGTGCCGCCCACGTACCCTTAGCAGGATAGACTCAGCAGAGGTAGTGGCAGTATCATACAATTGGGAGTGAGTTGCTCTGGGAGACTTCAATATTGACTTCAGATTCCATAAAGTCTGAGGGCATCAGGTTATCACATGGTGTGTTTGGTTTTATTATTTACCTTCCCCAGCAGTTTATGGAAGAACTAGGTGGCTTACTTGGCTACTTCAGACTGAAGAGCCAACCATGTTGCTGTGGGCTTGGAGACATATGGAGACCAGAACGGGTGGGGAAGACAGGTGTTCTTACATAAGGGATGGCAGAGTTTTCAAAGTGGTGACCCTGGGAAAGTGTCTGGTATTGCCAGGGGCATATGGGTGTTTTTAGTATTCATGGGACACCTTTTGAAAAATTTATTATTTCCTGTCTGTTTTCTGGAATGTTTTCAGTGTTGCTGGGGTGTCAGCATTTTAAAAATGTCCCTGAGAATGTGTTGGTATTTGGTATTTACATGGGCTCTCATGGAGGGTTTCAGCATTTATTGAGGCTCCCTGGCAGCGTGCTTTTAGAATCTTCATCCATGTATTTGAATGTTTATTCAAATAGATGGGAATAACTATTTGTAAAAATGGAACCATAGCAGATGAAAGAAATTTAAAATTCTCCATGACATTTTTCATTTTCCCAAACTAGATTTGTTCACTTTGCATTGAATCAACACTCTTGTGTAAATTAGATCAAGATTCTTTTAAGCGATGTTTATTTCAGATATTTCTGGAAGTTTCCAAAGATGTCATCTTTGTTCCTAGACTTGAGTAAGGGTTGTGGTTTTTGTCCTAGCACCTAGTAGAATTTATGATAGTGGAGGTGCTGGTGTTGCACTGGGGTGGACAAAGTTAAAAATCACACAACACCAGGTTGGAGTCCAGCAGGTTTACTTGGAAGTACTGTACTAGCTTTCAGAGTGCTGCTCCTTCATCAGGTGGTTGTCAAGCAGGATCATAAAACAAAGGATCTTATGATCCTGGTCCACAGCTACCTGATGAAGGAGCAGCACTCTGAAAACTAGTGCTTCCAAATAAACCTTTTGGACTATAACCTGGTGTTGTATGTTTTTTAACTCTGTAGAATTTCAGCAATGTTTGGAGAGGAGTATCTTTTGGTTGTAGTGTACTGATGGTGTTTCGCCTCTGGTTTTCTTCAGTTTCTTCCTGTCAACTGATGTAAATTTCAGTCTCAGCAGTCTACTGGTTTCCTCATTCTGTTGCAGTATTTAGAGTTCTCAGACATGTGCAGTTTTGGCGCGGTTTCACTTAACAGGCAGTCATCCCGATAACATGAGCACCTTTTTGAACAGCAGTGGGCCTTGTAATGGTGGTAGGTGATTTGAGATTAAATAGAGCTACCAGTGATGAAGGAGCAAGTCAGAGAGCGTGTGTGGAGGTGATGTGCCTAAGGTGCTGACTCATTTGTAGTGTCAGAAGTATCTTTGAAGTTTTCAAGTTGGCAGGGTTAGTATTTGAAAATGTCAGACTGTATCTGAACTCAGAAGTATCTAGAAAATGAAATGTGCCATCATAACCTTTTTAATGTAGAAAGATGATTATTCCTGTAAGGTGTTGACCCTGACCTCAATTTCTTTCTCTTGGAATGGAAATTTATTTTCTCAATTTTCTTCCCTGTTCTCCCTATTCTGACTGAGAATTTGGCCAAGTAATCACTTTCTTTTTCTGAGCCTTTATCATGTGTTGCCGGGCAAATTAGAGAAGGAATCAGAGGGCTGATCCGTCCCACATGAGTGCACTTGGCAAAGGGGAATCACTGGATGGATTTTCTTCCCTTTTCTGCCGAAGTTGAAGCCGTTCCCTACAGCTTGGAGACTGATCAGTTGCAGAACACTTCAGCTCGGTGGTGTGTAACAATATCACAGTGTTGTGTGTAATCGTATAACAGGGCCTGTGTCTGTTGTCTGGTATTGATCTATGCAACTTCAGAAAAGAAAGGAAAACTTGTTTTAAATGGCACCGTTTACAATCATGGAAATTTCTTTATGTGACTTACAACCAGTGAACACTTTGTAGTTTATGAAATAGCAAATACAAAATACAATTTGAGCATATTAGGTTCATCAAAATAGCAAATTGTTGAATAGGATAGTCTGTTGAAATAAACATTGACCAGAATGCTGAGGTCTTCTGCATCCGTCTCATCTGAAGGACACCATCAGTAAAATAGTGCAGTACACCCTCAGTACAGTACAGGTCATTCTGCTATAACTTGTATTTCGTTAACACAAATTTGCTATAACACGATCGACAAATTGGGGACATTGTTTCTAAAGCACAAACTCTGAAAACGTGTGTTGGCTGTAACCTGATTACATCGCGAAGACTTTAAGTGCTGTTTCTAAAATGTGATTTTCCGACATCATGGGGGTTGGACAGCAATGCAACCATTATGTTATAGAAGAACTACCTGGAGTGAAATGTCTGCCTGAGAGATCTGCTCAAATCTCTGGTTGGATTTGAACCCACAATCTGCTGTCTCAGGCTACACAACTGCTATCTGGTCAGTGACGGACCTTTCCTGCTCTTAAAATAAGTGGCACAGTTGTGATGAAATACCCTTTTGGTGTGGTGTGCACATTATATCATATTGCTCCCATTCTGATCCTCTTTATTTGTCTAAATCAATAGAGAACCAACTAATTTCCTGAATTATCAACCCTTCCACATATTCTCATGTCAATAACTTTTATTCATTGCCCTGAAGGCCTCAATTGATAGAGAACAGCGAAAGACCAAGCAGATGATCAGACTTTATTGTTTAAAATATTAAATCTCTTTGATTTATAGGATATTTGATTAATCTACATGCAGAAGAGCCTCGATTATCTGGCATTCGATTATCTGAATTTCGGATCATCCAAAGTAGATCGTAAGATCCCGATGCTTGGCTAAACTGTATTACCCAGCATTCAATTATCCAAACAAAACACTCCTTACCCATGTCGCTCAGGTAATCGAGGTTCCTCTGTAAATTGTTCCATTGTTTTAATGTTGTGCTTCCTTGTGAATCTACATTATTACCTGAAAAGCACATGGCTGTTCTGGGTTGTGTTTAATTGTTTGCAGTGAACAGTACGTTCACAACAACATCAAGTGTCCCAAACTAATCGTCATCAAATTGATTTACCTTTCTCCCTCAGTTATTTTTTTAAAAATTGGAACTATCATTAAACCTTCAGAGTAGTCACAGCATATAACCGTGTGTCAGCTCTTTTCCAGTTCCTGATGAGAAACATCTCTGCCATGACACAAGCCAACCTCTAACTTTACAGTCACTTTCAAATAAATGTTTGTTCGAACCATTCTTTGTTTCTGTATCAAAGGCATTTGCTGTAACAGGCAATAATATTTGAAGAGCTCATTTATCCACCATTTTCCAAGGGTGGGTTGTGGAGGCTTTCCTTGGCTAATTCTCTTTATTTTCACCATATAAGGGAAGTTGACCTGCCAGACACAAATTGGGCATTTGTGTCTGAGCATAAGTTGGACTTTCTCTGCAGATTGCAGCTGCAGTAAAATATCCCTATTGTGACCTTTTACCACCTGCTGTAGTTGCTTTATCAAACTCCCTGTTTGGTTATGTATATCTCATGTTCGGAAAAGATTTCCATGCTGTGGCTGTCTGTGACTATTGGACTCTTTGTGACACTCTGTGACAATCTATTTCTCTCTGTGACTCTCTGTGACTCTGTCTCAATCAGAATGACAAATGTTACAATGTATTTATTGCACATTTCTGATAAATAATTTGTCTTGTGGAAAGGGAAGATGCATTTAACGTGAGGTGAACTGATAGAGTTGTGAAAAGAGGTCTGTAATGTAAGAAAAAAATGTCAATCACGGTTTAATTTTACTAATGTCAGTAAATGACTATTAACCATTAATTTACAGAAATGGAACATTTACATTGCGAGAAGGAAGAGAGGCGAGATAATGTAGGGACCAGGAAATGGGACTTGGCCAGATTAGCAGTTGTTTAATGAATGGTAGAGTCTCAGAAAAACAACCAAATATTTGCAGGGGCAATATTTGGCCAAAGGACTGTTATAAAGAAAGAAATACTTACATCTAAATAGTGAGTTTTGTGGTTCTGGGGCATCTCAAAATAGCTCTCTGCCAATGAAGTACTTTTTGAATTATGGTCATTGTTTCAAGGGAGGTATTATGATGTCATAGTTCCAATTGTTCTGCCATAATAGCCACTTGGTGATCATGATAATCTGGATAATCAGATTCCCAGCAAAAACTTGGTTGAATATACAGCACAGACACCAAAAGAGCTGCTGGAAATCTGAAACAAAAACAGAAATTGCTAGAAAAGCTCAGCAGGTCTGGCAGCATTTTTGGATAGAAATCCGTGAACATTTCTGATTCAGTGACCTTTGTGGTTATGGGACATCTCAAAATGGCTCTCTGTGAATGAGGTATTTTTTGAATTCTGGTCATTGTTCCAAGGTAGGTATTATGATGCCATGGCTCAAATTGTTATGGCAAAACAACCAGGAACAAGGACTTGGGCTTCTGCTGATGGTTACTGACATTATTTGATTTTGGTTCTGGTGTATACACATACAGATGCTCCTAGTTTGAACCTACTACTTACTACTTGCACATTCTTCACTGAAGCTACATTATCTCTCAGGACTGGAGAACATCCCACACTGGTGAAGGATTTGATGCTCGATGTTGGTATACCAAGCAGAATTCAATTGTTTATACAAAATGCTGTATTTTATTATCATTAAATAATGTCTACTTAATTTTACTTTTTTTGACCAAATGTCGTAATGCAAATAAACATTGAAAATCCAAATCCAAAATAAATATTTGAGTTTCTGATTGCAAGCTTGTAATGTAATCTAAGCTGAATCTGAAAATCTGTGTTGTTGATTATCTTTGCTTTGCTTTTGTTTTAGGTGAGCTGACAAGTTGTGGAGTAGAACATCTAACAAGTCAGTCCTACTAAATCAGAGACTGAAAAAGAGTCGAAGTACGAGACAAAGGTACAGTGGTGCTGATTTGCAAACTACTCCAGTTAGTTGTAGTGCCTTCAATCACTGTTGTGGTGACTATTGGGTTCAGTCATCAATACTGTGTGGCAGATTAGAGATAATTTGATCCTATCGCCAAAGGACCGTTATAAAGAAAGAAATATTTACATTTAAATTGCGAGTTTTGTGGTTATGGGACATCTCAAAATGGCTCTCTGCCAATGAAGTATTTTTTGAATTCTGGTCATTGTTACAAGGGAGGTATTATGATGTCGTGGCTCCGATTGTTATGACATAATAACCAGTTGGTGTTAGTACTGGATAATCAGATCCCCAGCAAAACCTTGATTGAATATACAGCACAAAAACCAAAAAAACTGCTGGAAATCTGAAACAAAAAAAAAATTGCTGGAAAGCTCAGTAGGTCTGGCAGCATCTGTGGAGAGAAATCCTTTAACATTTCTGGTTCAGTGATCTTTGTTATTATGGGACAACACAAAATGGATCTCTGCGAGTGAGGTATTTTTTGAATTCTGGTCATTGTTCCAAAGGAGTATTATGATGTTGCGTGTTGTGGCTCCAATTGTTATGTAATAAAAGCCAGGAGAACACGGGCTTGGGCTTCTGTTGATGCTTACTGACATTATTTGATTGTGGTTCTGGTGTATATACACACAGATGCTCTAGTTTGAACTTACTACTTAATTCTTTTACATTCCTCACTGAAGCTAATTTATCGCTCAGGACTGGAGAACGTCCCACACTGGTGAAGGATTTGATTGTGCTGTAAGGCTCAACATTGGTATACAAACCAGATTTCAATTGTTTATACAAAATGTTGTATTTCATTATCATTAAATAATGTCGACTTAATATTGCTGCTTTTGACCAAATTGAAAATCCAAATCCAAAATAAGTATTCAAGTTTCTGATTGCAAGCTTGTAATGAAATCTAATCTGAATCTGAAAATCTGTGTTGTTGATTATCTTTGCTTTGCTTTTGTTTTAGGTGAGCTGACAAGTTGTGGAGTCAAACATCTAACAAGTCAGTCCTACTAAATCAGAGACTGATAAAGATTCAAAATACGAGGCAAGGTACAGTGGTGCTGATTTGCAAACCATTCCAGTTAGTTGTAGTGCCTTCAATCACTGTTGTGGTGACTATTGGGTCGAGTCATCAATGCTGTGTGGCGGATTAGAGATCATTTGATCCTAAGGCCAATGGACTGTCATAGAGAAAGAAATATTTACATTTAAATCGGGAGTTTTGTGGTTATGGGACATCTCAAAATGGCTCTCTGCCAATGAAGTATTTTTTGAATTCTGGTCATTGTTACAAGGAAGGTATTATGATGTCGGGCTCTGATTGTTATGACATAATAACCAGTTGGTGTTAGTACTGGATAATCAGATCCCCAGCAAAACCTTGATTGAATATACAGCACAAAAACCAAAAGAACTGCTGGAAATCTGAAACAAAAAAAAAATTGCTGGAAAGCTCAGAAGGTCTGGCAGCATCTGTGGAGAGAAATCCGTAATCATTTCTGGTTCAGCGATCCTTCCTCTGAACACTGCAACAATAACTTTTATTTCTCTACATGTTGTGAGGAAGAGTCACTGCACCTGAAATGTTAACTGATTTCTCTCTACAGATGCTGCCAGACCTACTAAGCCTTTCCCGCCATGTCTGTTTGAAGATACAGTAAATGTTTTATTAACTGTCACCAATGGGACCAGGAGTGCTGGTTGATCAAATATTCCAGTGTCAAACAGACTGACATAATCAATGCTTAGTAATAGAAACCTAATGCAGGGGTATACACATCACTTTATTTGTCGTATAACTCACTGAATATAGCATGCACATTTGCCTTAAATAAAACTTAATGGCAGAGTGCCTTCTCACTTGCAGCCTCAACTGACTACTCTGACACCATGAAAATGCGGTGACCTTCGAGTATTTCAGGTGTATAATTTTTGTTGGTTTATTAAGAGCAACAGTTCATAAAGTGCTGTCCCATGATTGTTTTTGGCTGCCTGGTTGAATTACTAGCACATATTGCAGTTCACCATCTACATTGCACAATTCAGTAGTGTGATGGAATACTTTCAACTTGCCTGGATGAGTGCAGATCTGGTAATACTGAAGAAGCTTGACACTATTTGGGACAGAACAGCTGAGGGCTAACACCACATGCACAAACCTGCACTTCCTCCACCTTCAACACTCAGCACCAATCTGTACCATTTGCTTAATACACTTACAGAAGCTCTCTAAGACTGACAGGGTGGCACCTACCAAAACCATTCCAAAACTTTAATTCCATGCTGTACATTTCTACACATTCTATCTTCTGCATCATCGCCCTGCTCGCTTATCACCCTCTTGTTACTTAATTTCATTCTCTGCCTTAACCCAGTCCTTCAGTTTCAAAGTCCCTATGGACAGATTTGTTTGTGGCTCCCGTTTACTTTTCCAACTCTTTTCTGCCCTGCCCCCCTCCATATCTCAGGTCATTCTGTCTGCTGAACATTTTAGCTCCATACTTCCCAGTCTCACCCTGACATTTCCTGCTTCTTAGCTTCCAGTTTCCCTCAAAATATATGTTTGACACCCTGCATGTTTTCTAGTTCCCCTTTGATTCCTGCCTGGGTCTATCCTAAGAGTTTTTACTGCAGGAAACATACTATTTTAACTTGCATTGTGTTTGATTCATTATTTTTCTTTCATCCCAAGTTGCGGCACATAGAAAACAGGCTTGAAGCTGTACCCACCACTACTGCAGTGACAGACGCAGTGATGGATACTAAGAAAGCTTTGAGCAGTGCTACTCGAAAAATTAGCGGACTGGGTAAGTGGAAGGAATACAAAATGAATTGTTCATGGTAATTAGATCAACAGTTACTCTTGACCTCATGCTGGCCATTGTTAATCAGATAAAAGTAATAACCCTGGTGAAATTAAGTTAAGTGGTCGAGGGTCATGCACTGACATTTTGCAGTGTTTTGAAAGCATTTGCAACAGAGACTGAGGCTATGGAATCTTTTCCTTCTCTCTAATTTATGGAGCTTCATTGGTAAGGCTTAGCAGGCAAAGTCAACCCTCCATTCCCTTCCTGAAGTGGTCATCTCCTGCTTCCATCTGTGTCAACACCTGTTGCCCTTTGCAGATTCCCCCCAAATGTCTGGTTTATCACTTTGTGCTGGTCCACAGAATTTGAGGAGGTGGGCGAGAAGAATTACCTTACCTTCTATCTCTTCTATATTCTGACAGCAACAGTTTAAGAGAAACTTGTGCTTACTAACCAATCCCATTGATTGTGATAATGGAATGCATGCTCCTTTTTTACTTCTTAAACTTTGTTTCTATTTCTATCAGATGGAAGGTATCTGGAGGATTCTGTAGCCAGTGCTACATCTGTCAAGTCCAGTAGTCGCAGCAAATCACGGAAGGTCAACACCTCCCGCAGTCCCTTGCGATCTACCACCCTGGAAAGTAATATTATGAAGAGCAGTCGAGATGAATTCAGAGATCCATTAACTGCATATAGGTATGACCAGACGTATGTACCTTCTGTCGGTCACTTTCTGTTATCAATTCCTGAAGCTGTGCATATATTAGAAACAACCAATAGCTGCTTGACAGCTTATAGTTGCACTCTTCTGACACTCAAATCACAACAGAGTCAACAGTGGCAGGATAGATACATAGAGGATCCCAGGCTTCAGAATGCTTGTTCTTTCACACGTAATCTCATCCGAGGGTGTAATTTTAAAGATCTTGCACGCAAACATTTTCTGTGCTTATGACTTTTTACAGTGTGTTCCAACTTGTGTACAAATTGACTTGCAGACGCACTCTAGAACAGAAACCATTTGTAAACTGGGGTCTGCCAGTAACCTGAAACATGGGCACAATTTCAAATATGGAATAATAATAATAAAACGTGGTTACAAGAATCTTTTGCCATGTAGCCCACTTTAGTTGATTCTATTTGGTTTTTATTCAATGCTCACTGCTCTGTGAAACCAACTATTAATGGAGATACGTTAGTGAAGCTCAGTCTTGTGCAGTATTTAGATCATCATCAGTTCATCAGAGCTTTTATAAATTTTATAAATTTATAAGCTTTTATAAATTGGGACTGGAGTACAAAAATGAATGATGTTAAACCATCACAAATCACTGTTTAAGCTACAGTTAGAATGTTGTCCCCAGTATTGGGAACCCTAATTCAGGAAGGACTTCAAGGCTGTGCACAGGAACCAGAAAGTGTTAACTGACATTCGCTGATTATAGTAATCAAGAGAGATTCGATAAATTGCTGATCATTTTGATTGAATAGTGGTTCAGAGGAGACCTCAAACCTGGTCAGGATGTTGGAAGAACTGCTTCTACTGGTGGAAGAGACAGTAAGTAGATGGAAAATACAAGGTGAAGTTATGGAAGTCACCAAATTAATAAAGTTACAGTTTCATTTCAAGGGGAGGCGATGGCCGAGTGGTATTAGTGCCACGTAAATAATCCAGATACTCAGTACATTTTAGTAAGCCTACACTGGATAGGTCAGGCAGCATCAAAGGAGCAGGAGAATTGACGTTTCGAGCATTAGCACTTCTTCAGGCTTATGCCCGAAACGTCGATTCTCCTGCTCCTTTGATGCTGCCTGACCTGCTGCACTTTTCCAGCAACACATTTTGCAGTTCTGATCTCCAGCATCTGAAGTCCTCATTTTCTCCTGCACGGGATAGTCCAACATATGTTGAGCTGGGGTGAATTCTCCTTGCTGCTCATAGAAGTTGGGTTCTTGGCATTTTTTGGACTTCATCAAGGGGAAATTGTCATCAGTGAGCATTTGCTTTATTTAGTGTATGTGATTTTGGAAACTCTTCAGCTCTTGTATAATTGTGTGCTGTCTGCTGATGTGCATGTGATGTCATTGTCCTTTATTTTTCCTCTGGCATCCCAGAGAGCTACCAGCCATACGGTGGCTAGTGTGATGGTAGTCACTGATGAATCCTCTTGATGACTCAAATGGATTGGTAAACCCAAAGGGCCTTTTAGGCCTTGGCAAGTATGTTGCGAAGCTGTTGTCTGGGTTGTCAGGTTTGGCAGGTTCATCAGCCTTTAGGCTGCTGTGTCCAGTCAGTACATTGTTGTTTAAATTTAAGAGTGGGAATGGTATTGTAGAAGATTGGCTTTTGGGAATAGTAGAGGGAACATGGGCCCATCCAGTAAGGATGACTGTTTATCCTCATGAAGGGCTTGTGCCGGAATCATGGAGTCTCCTCTTTGGATGCTGCCTGACATGCTGTGCTTTTCCAGTGCCACACTTTTCGACTCTGTTTATCCCTAATGCCGACCGAGTCCAACAGATTGTTTAAAGCAGAGCTTCAGCAAACAGATACTTGATGGCATGAAATCTGCAGTGTTAAATGGTTTAAGTGATGTCTCATTTTGGCAGTTGTCAACATTTGTGATTGTGTAAATTTTGTGCTTTCAGTGCTCACGGGAAGTCATCAAAGAAAAGCACAAGCTCTTCATTGTTCCATTCCACTGTGAGTTCCATGTCTCAGAGCCCTTTTCAGAATGACGCAGTGATAACATCCAGAGAGGGGACAAGGCAGCTGCGTGCTACTACCTCCACACCTTCACCTTCTCTAGCCGACATCAGTGTTACTGCAGCCTGGCCCTCCACATCCTCTGCTGCAGGTTGGAACTCTCGGAATCATGTTTTCTGTAACTGTCATTGGTTTGTCCCAACCATCTCCATTGGAGTAGTTTTAAAAAAAAATAAAACCCTGAGTAAGTAGACAACCAAGTTGAAGTGACAGGCATAGTGATGACTGGATGAAATGGTGAGGTGCCACGTGACGTGGAAGCAGGTGCTTTTCCATTCAAGTGGTCGGATCCTGTCTGAGGAACATTAAGCAGAAGTAGGCTATTCGGCCTGTTGAGCCATCCCCTGTCATTCAGTACAATCATGGCTGATCAGTGCTTCAGTATCGTTTTAGCCACCCTGTTCCCATCACCCCATACACTGTTGGAAATCAAATCCGTCAATTTTTACATAAAACATAATTGATGACTATGCTTTCACAACTCTCTGTGGCAGTGAACTCCAAAAGATTCATGACCCTGAAGTAACAACAGAATTATCATCAGCTCAGCCTTATGACATGGTCTCACTTATAAGTTGTCCCACCAGTCCTAGACTCCCCAACGGGGGAAACGTTACCTACATCTACCCTTTAAGTATTTTGTAGATTTCAATGAAATCAATTCAAAATGCTGGAGAATGCAGGTCCAGTTTTCCCAATCTCTCTCCATGAGAATGTCCTAGAAACAAGTCTGGTGAACCTTTGTTGCATTCCTGATCATTCACCAGGACCCAAATACAATGATTGGGTTTGGATTTTCCGCACGCTTTGCTATTTGTTTTATCCTGTGAATCTCATGAAAATTTCAATGTCTTGTCCCTTGTCATTTTTTTACGCAGTTCCCGAACTTGTTTTGAATCCTGGAGAGGTGTGCAGTTAACCCCATGATCCCAATGTATTATTGAACTAATTGTAAAAGTTGGAATTACACTTTTCACTTTGGTTATTGCAGCCTCGATGCTCAGCTCCCCACCAAGTATCCAACACCACATGACTGCTCAACACACTTACTTGGATGCTATGGAAGAGTCCATCCGTCAGCTATCGGAGATAGACATGACCCGGGGAATAGCCTTTGCTCAACAAGAGACTGTGTCGTTGGCTCAGATCCTAAAGGTACAGGTTTATGCCTTGTGCTCTTTCAGAAATGGTTTTGTGAAATTGTCTTAAGTGATAATGGCTGCGCTCGTTTTCCAAACCAGGCAACATTCTGAGCAACGTTCTTCAGTTAAATCAGGCAAAACAAAGATTATTCCAAAACTAGAGATTAAATTTACTTACCCTTGGGTTGTGATTTAGGACAATGCCTGATCTTAAATGTGCAGATATTAGCATCGAACCTGCGCATGACTGCACTTTCCAAGTTGACTGATAGAAGCAGGGCAAACTTGCCAAGTTTTCAAGAAATTTCAGCTTTCTAAAATTTGAGCCATTATGATGAGATTTATGAGAATTTTTTTTTATTTATAAAGTTGCAATATTAAAATTAATTGATTAAAATCTTGTCATTTGTTACTCTTAAGATTTTGATGCCTTTGCATTTCAATTGTTACTCTCTCTCTCTCTGGACACTGCAAATTTAAATACCAGTTTTTCACAGAGCAGAGCAGTGGAATGTAGAGTGATGGTTCCTATTTAATCTTTGTTTGTGTCCAGGCCCAACAGCTGAGCCATGAGCACGACATAGCCCTGCTGAAGCTGAAGGCCGAGCAGGAAGCTGCTGCAAGTCAGAGGCAGCTAGAGGAGGCCAGACAGAAAGCTGTACAGGTACTTGAACATGTAACAGGTGTCTGGAAATGCAAATAATTCAGTGTTGACTGCTTCTCACCGTGCAATAAGAATAAACAAATTATAATTATAAAGTGCCTTTAACATTGAAGCCAAACCTCTCTCCACCCCTGCCCTGTTCTGTTCCACCGGGAAACTGCCCCACTCAACAAAAGCACATTATGAAGATGTCATCATGAAAATCAATGACAGGCCCAGACCATGGGGACAGTACAAGGTACAGTTTTAGAAGCAAAAACATAGTTTGCTGGTGACACTCAGCAGCATCTGTGGGAAGAAAGAAGAGTTAACATTTCAGAGATTCTTTAGAAAACCTGGACAGATTGTAAGACCTTAAGGAGTGAATTCTAAAGACTGAGACACACAACTTGATGGAGTGGGGTTGAACAAGATGACATCAGGAATGTAGATGATGAGGGAGGTTATAGGGCTGGAGCAGGTTACAGGAATGGGACAAAGGGAGGTCATGCTGACTTTGATTTGGGTGAGTAAGTTTGGAAGGTTGCAGGTTCCTGTGTTTTTACCCCTTGGAATTCTGTATCTTAAGAGTCAGAAATCTTAATCAAAATAATCCTTGCTATTGTTCTTAGTTACTTGTGCAAGCTTGCTCCTGTGATTTAATGCCTTAATGACAAGTCGTGAATTTGCATTCTGTAATTCTGGTGATCTCGAGGTGGGCCATAAAGGCCTGCTTGCTGGCATAGTCCTCAACCCAAGAACAATTCAAAAAAAGGCTGCAGTCTATTTTAGTGTCTGATTGACAGTGGCTCCTTCAACTATTGACCATCCAGGCACTGACATTTGTTTACTGAACCTGAATGTGTCTCTGTCTTTCTTCAAGAAGCTCCTTAAAAACTATGTTTTATCTGAGCACTTCTTATGTGGCTACTTGTCATATTCTGTAATCATGTTCCTGTCAACGTCCATGGGATGTTATAGTATAAAGGTGTGATACAAATGTCAGTTTATCTCATTGTGAATGCAGCTGCCTCTGAATGAAAACACTTTTGTTTCAAGCCCCATGCTTCGACTTGAATGGAAGCTGACCATACGCACTCAATCTAGAGCAGGACTGCTGCATTCTTAGAGATGACACCTTTCAGGCAAGACGTTAAAGCAAGTTCCCATCTTCTATTCCAGTGGATAGAGAAGATCCGTTTTAATACTTGAAGAAGTCTAAGGGAGTTCTCCTGTTATCCTGCTCAATATGAATTCCTCACTATTGTCGATGCTGTCTTTTTAGGAGCTTGTCAAAAGGCCCTTCTTGGACAGCGTGACTATATTTTGAAAGAACTCCATTAGCTGAGAAGGACTTTGCAATGACCTGAAGATGTCAATGACACCGTGAAAACTTTAGCTTCTTTAAACGGCAGTTTTTGCTTCAGATTGTCCCCATCTGAGGAACATAGAGCAGAACTGCCTCTGATGCCATATTTGCGATTTTTTTGGTAGAACCCACACAGAGAGAGTAGAACCATGAAAATAAGGAGTATCCACTTGACCAATAAAGATCATGGCAATAAAAATAGACTGCAGCTTTTTTTGAATTGTTCTTCAGTTGAGGACTATGCTAGCAAGCAATGGCCTACCGAGAGATCACCAGAATTGTGGAATGCATATTCACAACTTGTCATTGGGATCTAGGAACAAGAGTAGAACAATCAGCCTCTTAATTCTCTGATGCAACTGAGTTTAAATTTGCTTATACCGAAATGCCCTTTCGCTTTTCATCAGCCTTATCCCTCAAAACACATGCAAAATAAAAGTATCATCTCATCACAGCAATTTGCTGGAAAAAAGCATTTAAAATAATAAAGTATCCCAAAATATTTCAAAAAAGCATCAAATGGAAAAGTTTATGCTAAGTCATGCAAGATATTCAAAATTTTGGTGAAGTTGGATTTTAAGGAGTGTTTAAAGGAGGAAATGGAGCTGAGAGATGAACAGGTCTAGGAAAGCATTATGATGGAATACTCCCCACTTACCTGGAGGAGTGCAGTTCTCGCGATACTCGGGAAGCTCAACATCAACCATTACAAAACATCAGCATGATTTGAATCATGTCCACCACCTTAAGTGCCTATTCCCTCTGTCATCAGTATATGGTAGCAACAAGGTGCACCATCTATAAGATGCTCTGCAATACCTCACTGAAGGCTCCTTTGACAGACCTAGACTCATGACCTATTCTGTCTGGAAGAACAGGGTAGCAAATGCCTGGGAATGCCGCATATAATTATGACTTTAAAATATATTGCTCTTCCTTTGCTGCCTACAATGGTCTGACATACATTGGGAGTACCTTGCAGCCACATGGGTTGCCGTGGTTTAAGAAGATCACTAACTTTCACCTTTTAATGCCAGTTGTGGTTGGACAGTCAGTGTCAGGGATTTCTACATCCTGAGAATGAATTAAATAATTAATTCCTGATTTTTCAGTTCTGAATGGTCTGGTTTTTAGTTTTAAGGTTGAATACATCTCCCCATCATGGAAACAATCTCGCAATACCATGACCAGGTTAAATTAAAATAAAACCAAAGAACTGCAAATACTGGAAATCAAAAAAACAAAATCACACGATGACTAGGTTACTGTGCTTATATGTGACGTTGGAGGAGAGGGAAAGGCTTAAAAGCTTGATTGTAAAACAGAAGCCGTGTCAGTGAGCTTATGTTGCATGATGAAACATGATGCAAGTTGAATGCAGTGTGCTTCCTGGATCATAAGTCAATTTCACATTGCATTTTAATAGTGCTCTGTCTCTTGATTAAAGTATCTGAATTATCAATTGCTGGACGTGAAAACCTCTCTTTGTGTTCTCAGGCATGTGCAGAAAGTCTGCAGCAGTTTGTACAGGTTCGCCAAGAGATGCTGCAAGAGTCCACAACTAAAATGATCACTCAGCAGGTGGAACTTGCAAGGCTGATGGCTGATACAGCACGTCAGGTTACAGAGGTACTTTCTTCTAGTGTACTTGGCAAGATGGCCCTTTCCCCCAGTCATGCTGAAGAGCCAGTACTTTCTGGAGTTTTGAAGGAATTTCTCTCATACAGTTGCTGCATTGAGTTAATTGTCACTGCAGTTTGAAATTATTTCATTCCTCGAATGTAGGAAGAGCAGGGCAAAGCTTAACAGCATACCATATGATATTAAGAAAGATGACCAACTGCTTGGTCAAAGAAATAGGTGAGATAGAATGTTGGAAAGGAAGAAAATGTTACTATTTGAACTGCGTTAGGACAGAATTGCATAGCTGATGACCATGCAGCTGAAAGCTTCAGTGCTGAGCTGGGGTGGTGAAAATGAAAATGCTAAAATGGGGAACGTAGACACTTCAAAAATTTCGAGGATTGAAGGAAATTGCAGAGATAGAAAGGAAAAATATGTCCGGAAGGACAGGACTTCTTATACTGAAGCTGATGGCAAGTCATGAATCAGCAAGTACAAGGATCGTGGGTAAAAGGGGCTTGGAAAGAGGGTGCAGTAAGTGGAGCTTTTGAATATGTTGAAGTTGATGAAAGTTCAGTCAAGAGAACATTGGGATAGTCATGTCTGGAAGTGAACAAATAAGTAAACAGCTGAGGGTGCAATTTTGGGTCATGTGATGGAAGAGTTTACTGAAGGTAAGATTCCCGTTGGATGAGCTCTGTAGTAGGTTTCCTTTATTCATGGAGGGAATTGCCTTCGTATTCATGACTGCATAGCTGTGATTGATTGATAAATGCCATCGGAATCAACACATAAACACCCCATTTTCACTCCTTTTCACAACGTCTGAGATCTTTTAACACATTGTCTCATGCTCCCCTTTGGAGAAAAGAAAGCATGAAATGGAGCCTCAAGGAATCGGAGCAGGAGTAGGGATTCGTTCCCTTGAGCTTGCTCCCCCATTCTATCAGATCATGGCTGGGCCAAACCAGGCCTCAACTTGTCTTTTATGCTTGATCCTCATAGCCCCCAACTGCTTAATATTTCAAAACTCTATCTACCCTCTTTTAAAATAATTTGATATAGAATCATAGAATCCCTACTGTGTGGAAACAGGCTCTTCGGCTGAGCAAGTCCACACCCACCCTCCAAAGAGTAACCCACCAGACCCATTCCCCTACCCCATTTAGCTGTCACAATTTTTTGGGCGAGAGAATTCTAGCCATTCACTGAGAGAGAGAAAAAAATCTTTCCTTTTTTTTAAAATGAATGTTCCCTTCTGTAATGTCCCCTGGGTTGAGACTTCACTGGTTCCATAACATCTAGTCAACATCAACCCCTGTCAAGCTCCTCATTGTTTCCATAAGATCACCCGTTATTTTTAGATTAGACTTAGATTAGACTTACAGTGTGGAAACAGCCCTTCGGCCCAACAAGTCCACACCGACCCGCCGAAGCGCAACCCACCTATACCCCTACATTTACCCCTTACCTAACACTACGGGCAATTTAGCATGGCCAATTCACCTGACCCGCACATCTTTGGACAGTGGGAGGAAACCGGAGCACCCGGAGGAACCCACGCAGACACGAGAACGTGCAAACTCCACACAGTCAGTCGCCTGAGTCGGGAATTGAACCCGGGTCTCAGGCGCTGTGAGGCAGCAGTGCTAACCACTGTGCCACCGTGCCGCCCACCTTTGTCCAGACTCTATTGAATAATGACTTGACCTATTCTTGACAGACCAACCTTTTCATCCTTGAAGCAACTAAATGAATCTTTTTTTGAGTGGCCTCCAATGCTAGTTTATCCTTTCTTAAATATGAGAGCAAACATTGTATACAGTACTCCAAGTGAGGTCTCAGCAACAGCCATTGTGGTTAGCCAATCCTCAGTCCATGCTAATACATGGCCCCCGATGCCGTGAGCTCCTATCTTGTGCAATTAACTTTTATGTAGCACCTTATCAAATTCATTTTTAAAATCCAAATACAGAACATCATCAGATTCTCCTTTATCTGCCCTACTTCTTATCTTCTTAATGAACTCTAGCAAATTTGTCAAATATAGTTCCCTTTCAGAAAATCCAGTCTACCATGTTTAATGATAAGCTTTTCCAAATCTATTTCTTCCTTTAATAATCAACTCTGCTGTTCTGCCAAAACAGATATTAAACTAACTTTCCTGATTTCTGTTTCCCTCCCTTCTTGAACAGGCGCATCAATCCACTGGAAGCTCCCTGTATCCACTGATTCGGGAATAATTCAATTGATGCCTTGAATATCTCTGCAGCCAGTTGCCTTCAAAAATGTTTGATACAGGCCATTAGGTCCTGTCTGCCTTTAATCCTATTAGTTTGTCATTACTTTGTCCCTTGTGACAAAGACTGTTGTAGCATTTTTCCTCCCACGAATACCTTGCTTTTTGCTATCTTTGGGATGATAACGGTATTCTCCTTCATGAAGACCAATGTAAAATATTGGTTTAAATTATCTGCTGTTTTCCCTGTACACATTATCAATTCCCGAATCAGAACCTCCAAGGGTTCGATGCTCACTTTAGCTACTCACTTTTTACATACCTGTAGAAACTTTTGCCATTCATTTTTGTTTCTTGTCAATTTAATTTCATGATCTTTTTTTTTCCTTTTTCGTCCTCCGCTGCTATGTTGTTCTTTTCCTTGTGGGTACTGTCCTTGACTGCCTTTGATACCCACGGGTGGTTCACCTTTCTCTTAGAGTTCTCCTTTTTGCCTCAAATAAACTTTTGCTCAGCGTTATGAAAAAAAGCCCATCGTATCCCAGTGACGGAGCATGTGAATTTTTTAACACTGGATGCTTCAATTTTAATGATGTTCTCATTGGTTTTTGCTGTTTCACAGAAGAGCTGGGAGCATCTGGAAAGGAGGTGGCAGCTGATTCAGTATTAGTTCCAGAATTAATTTGAATAATTCCAAAATTAAATTACTTGCAACATTGTGAGAGCAGGGGTCTAGCCAAATAGCTATTCTAAAGAGGTGGCACACATGTGATGGGTTGAGTAGGGGCCTCTGATTTCAAAAGCAAGATGTGATCCAAGTTGTCTTCTAACCTGTGCTGTGCTAATTCTTGCTGGTTTAGATGACTGAGTTGGCATGTGCGCAGGTTGCAGCAGGATCTCTGACTGCCACAAACCCACCTCATGGAACAGCTCCTGTGCCAGTGACAGTGCTGCTGGACCAACAGAGGCAGCAACATTCAGACTTCATGAACCAACTTCGAACCAGAACTGAACCTGACAGGTAAGATTTTTACACTGTCCCAAACCTGATCAATAATATTAAGCTTCTTGGCTTCATAACCTAAGGCTTGTTGCTTGATGCGATGCACAGTTTTTGATGTTTTTGCTATTATCTGTGATCAGGAGAGGCAGGGTCAATGCACTCAGTCTTTTAGGAAAAAGGAGGTGGCTCAGTGTTTAACACTGCTGCCTCACAGCGCCAGGCACCCAGGTGACTCCAGCCTCAGATGACTGTCCGTGCACATTCTCCTGTGTCTGCAGGGGTTTCCTCTGAGTGCTCTGGTTTTCTCCCACAATCCAAAGATGTGCAGGTGAGGTGAATTGGCCGTGCGAAATTGCCAATAGTGTTCAGGGATGTGCAGGTTTGGTGCATTAGTCAGGGGTAAATGTTGAGTAATAGTGTTAAGGGATAGGTTTGGTTGGGATACTCTTCAGAGGGTTGATGTGAATTTGTTGGGCCGAAGGGCCTGTTTCCACACTGTAGGAATTCTATTCTATTCTATGCTCAGAGTAATTTTGGGGGTCTAACAGAATCCTGGTATTCAGAAGGCACTCTGTTAGTTAAAATAGTATTGTGCACTCTTACCTTCTGCAGCAATTTGAGGTAGACTGCTCTGTACAGTTTCTTCAAACATTTTGTTCTGGAACCAGTCAGGGACTTGGTAATATGATTGATTAATGAGTTCAAAATTAAAGACCCTTTTGGTAAGATTCAATGCAGCATAATAGAATTTAGCTTTAGGTGAAGGAATTTGGTTCTTGAACTAGTGTCTAAAGTTAAAGGCAGTCACAAGGGTATAAAGTAATAGTGAGCTAAATGGGAATGGGACGAGAGGTTAGAATGTTAAAGCAGAAGAACCTATTCAGTTATTTCATAATTCTCAACAATGTACATTTATTTATAAAAGAAATGTACAATGAAAAGGTGCCAACAGCGGGGCATAGCTAAAGGAATTGTGGGTGACATCAAATTGAAAGAAAAGATATACAAAACTGCAAAGGTGGTGGTAGGCCAGAAAATTTGAGAATTTCAAACTATCGAAGGATGAGCAAAAAACTGCTGGAAGATACTTTGTGATAGAGACTGTTATAACATCTTACCTCCCATTATATACCTTGCTTTTTTCCCACCTTTGGGATGGTAACAGTATCTTCCAGATTAGTAAGATAATTGGGCAAATTATCCCACAAGTTACTCAGTCTAAAACAAAGTGCTCTTGTGATGCTGTGGTCATGTCTCCAACTTTGAGCCAGAGGCCTGGATAAATCCGACCGGCTCCAGAAGTGTTGATTAGGAAAGAAACATGAGACAAACTTCAGTAATTGAATGTACAATCTTGATGGTCTCTGAAAATTCCAAACTTGACTATTTTGTATCCTCACCTGAGGCCTGATCTCAATTAACCCATCTCATTTAAACTGAATTGCCTTTGCTTGTGTTGAATATAATTGAAGTTTGTCCTGTCTGCACGCTCCCTTGTGCAAAACCTGTTGCAACCTGTCAAAGAACAAGATTGTAAAGTCAGATTAGCTGATAGTCTGTTTAAGGGACAGTAGGTGTTGCAGTATTGATCCCATTTTCCATTGAACTGAGACAGGAGATGGTGAGCTTGCTGAGATGTCCTTCACTGAAAAAATTGTTCGAATTAAAAAAAAACTGCTTTGGCTGTGGTGGAATTGAATCCAGAGACTTAGCTAGAAGTAGCTGATCGTTGTTTCTTTCTTTGTTTCATCGTAGAAAGAACGAGTGCAGCCCAACACCAGCTGGATCTGCAGAGAAACTGCCAGACACTAAAATGCGTAACTCCACTTTATTAGACAGTCTGACTGAGTCATCCAGACTCAAACATCATGATCGGAGGTGGGCTATTTATGTTCGCTGTGGATGCTTTTACATAGTACAATATTAATCCAAAACATATCTCTTGAGTACTGAAAACAACAAATATTGGAGATCACAGTGGGGAGGTGATGGCCCAGTGGTATTATTGCTGGACTGTTAATCCAGAGATCCAGATAACATCCCGGAGAACCGGGTTCGATTTGAATTCAATAAATATCTGGAATTAAGAATCAAATGACTATGAATCCTTGGTCGATTGTTGGGAAAAACCCATCTGGTTCACTAAAATCATTTAGGTAGGAAACTACCATCCTTGCCTAGTTTGGCCTACTCCAGACACACAGCAATGAGGTTGACTCTGAACTGCCCTCTGGGCAGTTAGGGATGGGCAATAAATGCTGCCTAGTCAGTGACACCCTCATCCCATAAACATATTATTTTTAAAAATCCATGGAGAGAGCAAGCTAACATTTTGAGTCGAGATGACTCCTCATCAGAGCTCTGATAGAGTCATCTCGACTCAATGTTAGCTTGCTCAGTCTCCATGGATGCTGCCTCATCTGCTGTGAGCTCCAGCATTTGTTGTTTTCAGTACAGATTCCATCATCTGCAGTAATTTCCTTATATATTTCTTCTGTATTTTGTTTATTAAATGTCCACTAAATTGCAACTCCTACTCAACACCTTCCCAACAGAGTACTGTGGTCCTGGTGCCAAAAACCTCCATTGACTTGTTCAATTACACCATACATTGGGGAAATTGCAAAATGCCACTGTGGCTGAAAGGAATGGAATCAGAGTCATACGACATGGAAATGGACCCTTCGGTCCAACTCGTCCATGCCAACCAAATTTCCCAAACTAAACTAGTCCAATTAGCCTGCATTTGACCCATATTCCTCAACCTTTCCTATTCGTGTCCCTCTCCAAATGCCTTTTGAATATTGTAACTGTACTTGCATCTACCACTTCCGCTGGCTGTTCATTCTATGTCCGACTCAACCTCTTTGTGAAAAAGTTGGCAACTGATGGTTTCACTGTTGCCTGCGGTGAGTGAATCGCTGGGGATTATTGTTCATTCAGGACCACCCCTTGCTGAGCATGGCTCAGGGCCTCAAGAGATTCCTAAATGTGGCTTCGGCCTCCTTGTGGGTTACCACATGCTACTCAAGGCCTTGAGTTTGAGAAGCGCAGGGATATATGGATGGGGGTGCTGTGGAAGGAAGGAGTCAACGTTAATTAATGAATTAATTTATGGAATGTGGATGTCACTGGCTGTGCGAACATTTATTGTCTAATTCTAATGCCCTTGAGAAGGTGGCTGTGAGCTCCCTTTTTGAATCACTGCAGTCCATGTAGGCCGACTGGTCGTGCTGTTGGGAGGGAGTTCCAGAATTTTGGCCCAATGACACTTAAGGACAGCTGAAAGATTTACAACTCAAGATGGTAGTAGCTTGGAAGGGAACCTGTAGGTGGCGGTGTTCCCATGAATCTGCTTCCCTTGACTTCGAGATGGTACTGTCATGGGTTTGTACGATCCATATTGAAGTGTTATGAATTTCTGCAGTGTATCTTGTTGATAGTACACACTGCTGCCCTGGGCATTAGTGGTGGAGGGAGTGAATGCAGTCTGCTTTTTCCAGCTGACGTCAAGCTTCTTGAGTGTTCTTGGAGCTGCACCCAAACCAAGCCAAGTGGCGAATAGTCTATTGCACTTCTGACTTGAGGATTGTAGATGGTGGACAGGCTTCAGGGATTCGGGAGGTGGTTTATTTTTGCAGGATTCATTGCCTCTGACCTTCTCTTGTAGCCACAGTAGTCAGATGGCAAGTCCAGTTCAATTTCTAGTCAATAGTAACCCCCCAGAATGTTGATGGTGAGGAATTTGGTTATAAAAATGAGTCACTAGCAGTAAATGATACCGGTTCATCAGGTTACAAAGAAAAGTTGAGCATGGGTTTATTTCTGGGGCTACAGAATGGAGATGTGTTAGATATGTGTAGAACCGTGAACAGATCACCCTTGGAGCACTGCAAACAGTTCTGATCCATTGTAATATGGATGTAGAGGCAGTAGGGAATATATTAAAAATATTACTGGAATTATATCAAAACTGAATTTGAATCCATCAAGCAAGATTGGACAGTCTTGTCTTGTTGAAAAAGAGTATCATGGTCGACGCCATTAAGTTATGTCGGGGTTTGATAGGGTTGACATAGAAAAGATATTTCTGCTTGGGAATGACACTATCCACTGAAGCTATGGATACAATTGTAGTCACTATTACATCCAACAGGGAATTTGCTGGGGAGGAGGGTGGTGGGGAAGGTCTTTACCCAGAAAGAGGTTTGAGGTCAAAATTACACCACCAGGAATAATTGAAGCAAACAACAGATGAATTCAAGAAGAAGCTTGGAATACAAGTGATCGAAAAAAAATATGTTGATGGGTTTAGGTGGAGAGATACAGAAGGAGGCCTATGTAAATCTCAAATACCGAGACTCTGTTTTTGCGTTCTAAATCTGTGCATGTGTGTTGATCTGTGACATTTCTATGGCAGCAGTGGCAGCAGTAAACAAGACAGCCCATCCGTACCATTCTTGGAGAAAAGCAGAACCTCCCACCATACAAACGGAAACAGCTTTATTGAAGAGGTGGTTCAAACAACAGCTGACAACTCGATCCACAGTGACAGTCTGCCTTCATTACCTGGTGAGAAAGGCGAATTCTTTAACCAGAAATGGTGTTTTGTCCTTTCACTGATCTCATGACTTAAATGGGGATTTGTGTCTCTTCAATTAGATGATTCAAATCAACTGTCATGTAAGCACTCCTTCCATACCCAAAGGATATGTGGGTCAAATAGTAACATGTTGTGCACTAATTTATTTCAAGATTCCTTTATTCATTCATGTGCTCAAGCTATTCAATCCAACTTCCTTGTGTTCCCCTTGGATCTGTGGTTGTGCAGATGGAAACTTCCACATGTCCCCTTAAACAATGTGTGATTCAACATAACAGTTGTGTTGAATCAATAATTGTAACCCAACTCTGCTCCTTGGGCAGAAAACTAATCCAAGGATTCTAGCTCAGCCTTTAACTTCATGTTCAAGTTCTAAATCTTTCAGTGAACAATAGAAAATAACAAAGAACAATATAAATCATTTATTGTCTCTCCAGACTCTGCTTCTGTTGCCACTGAGTTCGATGAGTCAATGACTGAGGATGAAATTGAAGAGCAATCCTTTTATCCCCTTCTGCCATCAAAGAGCCATTGCTGCTTTAACATGGGGAAGAAACACAGGCAGCAGGATGATTCCGATGAGGACATTCTGCAGGATCAATCGGCTTCAATAGCTGTCAAAGTGAGTTCTCCCATGGGTTAGCCAAGGGTGAGTGATGGTGCCAGTTTGTGGGATCTCAGTGCTTGGCATAGTTGCTCCTCTCCATGTTCTAGGTATCTTGCTATGAGACTCAGATGTAGAGGATGAGGAGCAGATGGGTCAATGAGTATAAGAGAAGTGTTGGGCAGGGGCTGTTTTTTACAAATGATAATTACCACTCACTAACAATGTGCCCAGAGTTTATAAATATTGAAGAGGAATTAATCTTTTACATTGTTAATCTTTGTGATCGAGTTACCATGCAGTGAAGACAAAGATGAATATTTACTGGGATTCCTTGCTCACCTCGTCCGGTAAACACAAGCTAAATTTGACTGCTAAAAATGTCCCTGAATTTACAACTTTCTACTGTCCATTAAAGGTGGTAATAAGATGCAAAAGACAAGTGGCGCTTGCAGAGGAATTTGATTTGAACAAGAGACATTTGTGCAGATAATAAGAGATATTCTAATTGGAAGGATATGGTTAGTGATATCTTGCATGGATCTATGTCGGTGCCCTAACTATTCGCTATTCATGATGAAAGGAAAGCCACATTCAAAACTTGGGGCCTCTCTCCAGATTAGCAGCGATCTCGAGTGTAGGTAGATGAAAGCATAAAATAAGAAAACAATCTTGATAGATGAAGTAAATGAAAAATCTACAGATGAGTTTGTGTCAGCAAGTGAGAGGTTGGATCAAGATAGGATATTTCTTGATTATGAAAATCGAGAGACAGTGGAGTTCAAAGAAACTTGATGGGGCTGATCCAGCTGTATGTAGTTCATGAAAATGTCACAAACAGGCTCAAAACAGTGAACAAGGATCAGTGGAATGTTGACATTTATATCCAAAGAAGTTGCAAAAGCAAAGGATTAGAAGTCATGCTTCAGCAATTCAAAGCTGAAAATGTGTTGCTGGAAAAGCGCAGCAGGTCAGGCAGCGTGCAAGGAACAGGAAATTCGACGTTTCGGGCATAAGCCCTTCATCAGAATTTCCTGTTCCTTGGATGCTGCCTGACCTGCTGCGCTTTTCCAGCAACACATTTTCAGCTCTGATCTCCAGCATCTGCAGACCTCACTTTCTCCTCTTCAGCAATTCATAACCGAGTCAGACCAATCTGTCAGGGCTGGGCACCATGGCTTAAGAAGAGTATCACTCTTAGTGGAAGTGCAATGTAGACTTACTGAAGTGATACTTGGGCTCCGAGGCTTAATTTAAGAAGAGAGATTAAATAGATAACATGTTAGAGTCAGAACATTGAGGTGTGATATTGTGGAACACTTTTACACACAGAAATGGATGAAGTTTGAAACTCCCTTCCACAAACAGTGATTGATTTGAAATCAGTTACAAATTTTAAATCTGAGATTGGTAGATTTTTAACCAAAATGCTGAAGGATTATGGGACAAAGACAGGGATTTGTCATGATGTTGAAGATTACCATGATTTGGGTGAATGGTGGAATAGGCTCAAGAAGCTAAATAGCCTCCTCCTGTTGTGATGTTGATGTAACCATGACACTCTTATTCTCTGGATGTGCAACTCCTATTCTGTTTTTGGTTATTTATCAGCACCTGGCAGCAAATTAGTAACTGGAGTCCTGACCAGAAAATTATCAGTATGAGGGACTTTGCAAGTCTTAATGTGTTTCACAGATGATGAAATGAAACAGTCAGCATTTACTCATCCTGATAAATATTGGGATAGTTTGATGGGATCACTTGTGATGCAGCATGATTGGCATATCTGATGATGCTCCAACTACTTTTAATTGTTGTTGTCGTCGTCTGCACCCAGTCCTGAGGTTTTGTGGATTACAGGACAAGTTTTGCTTGGGTCAGGGGAAGCAGATCACCTCACTCTGTACTGTTTGTCCTCCTGTCTTTCACTGTCCAGCATGATTTCAGCATGTCCTTCTCGGGAGGTCAAGACAGTTTCTATAAATTCACCATGGAGATGGTGCGACAATACGTGGAGGAGGAGGAGATGCGTGCACAGCACCGGGTGTCCCTCCTCAAACTGAGAGAACAAGCCATGAAGGAAAAGACCAAAGCAGAGCTGGCCTGGTTGGAACACCAGAAAAAGTGAGTAGCTGACCTATGCAGTGATGGTAAGCTGTATAGCCTTTCAAAAATGCAATGTAAGAATGTGCAGATCCTTCCAGTAATCCTTTCCGGAGAAGGGGGAAAGCTAGTGTCTATTCTCATTGCAGTGAGGCTGTTGTGCAGAAGCTAGGTATTCACGTCATCTTTCCCCTTATCACTGTTTGGATTGAGTAGAATGAAGCCAATTTTGATTTTTTTTTCAAATTTTTAAGTTTGTTCTTTGAACTTGGGATGTTGCGGTAATGCTAGTATTTATTTACTCGCCCTCATTCTCGAAATGGTCATGGTGTTGAGCTGCCTTGAGCCACTGCAGTCTGCTTAGTCAATATAAACGTATCAACTCGCAAGTGCTGTTAGGTTTGGAGTTCAAGGCTCTGGAATAGATTGTTGCAAGGCTGTTGTCCTCACCCACGGGTCAGGATTTTAAACAAATAATTTCAATAGACTTCTTCGCTGCTGGTAAGGCCAGTATTGTTGTCCATCCTTCATTGCACTTGGGAAGGTGATAGTGAGTCATTTCCTCAAACATCTGCAGTTCACCCGCTACAGGTACAACCACAATGCTGACAGGAAAGGAGTACCTGGGATTTTGATCCTATAGCAGTGAAGGAATGATGTATTCCTAAGTCAGGACGATGTGTGGCTTGCAGAGGAGCTTACAAGTAATGGTGTTACCATGTTATCTACTGTCTGTGTCCTTTTAGATGGTAGAGGTCACAGGCTTTGAAGATGCTATTGAAGGAATTGAGTGAGTTTCTGCAGTGCATCATATAGTGCACAAAGCTCTCACTGTAGCAGGTTGCTACATCCTATTTGGTGTTCTGCATCTTGGGCATGTACTGGGGAGACAGAAAGTAAGTTACTTAGTGAAGAATTTTCAGCTTCCGACCTGCTTTTGTTGACCTAGTATGGTATAGCTGATCCATTTTAGTTTCAGGTCGAGAGTAACTCTAATGTGATAATTGTGAGGGAAGCAGTGATGATAATACCACTTCATATCAAAACGATTGCAAGAGATGGTCAATGCTTGGTCAGTATGGTATGCATGCATCCATGCTGCCGTAATACTGTAGTCACGTATGCCATACTAGTTGTGGGCAAAAGATTTCCTTCAAAGTCCGTCCGTGAATTATTTGGGTTTTTCCGGCTGCTCAACATCTTTGTGGACACTTTTACTGACACCAACCTTTTATTTCCAGATTTTCTTTCAAAATATCCTTTTTAATTTTGTGAGCATAAACACTGTCTTGTTGAAATAAAATTTCTTCAAATTGAGTATGACAAGAATGGAGGGGCATTACAGTTATAAAATATTAAGAAGACTTTGCTGCTAAACAAAATCTTAAACCCTGATCATTCTCTTTCTGGTTGAGTTGCTAATTCAGCAGTGGTGACACTGTGAGATCTACTTGGGCAGATTTATCCAAGTTTGTCTGTAAATTTGAGCATCATTATACCATGTGTAGGGAACTATGGCTTCCTAAAGAAGTTGAATCTCTTGTCAAGAGGATGAAGAAAACTTATGTTAGGATGAGATGTAAAGCTCAGTCAGAGTGCTTGAGAGTTACGGGTTAGCCAGGAAAGACCAAAAGAGAGAGCTAAGAAGGGACATGAGAAATCACTGGCAGATAGGATCAAGGAAAACCATCAAGTTTTCTATAAATATATAAGGAAGAAAAGAATGATGAGAAAGATTAGGGCCAATCAAGGATAGTTGTGGGATGTTGGGCATGGAGTCCGTGGAGATGGGGAAGCACTTAAAGAATATTTTTTGTTCATTTTTACACTGGAAAAAGACAGTGTTGTCAAGGAGAATACTGCGATGCAGGCTATTAGACTAGATGGGATTGAGGTTGACGAGGAGGAGTTAGCAATTCGAGGAAGTGTGAAAATAGATAAGTCCCCTGGGCCAGATGGGATTAATCCGAGGATTTTCTGAGAAGCCAGGGAGGAGATTGCAAAACCTTGACCTTTGATCTATATGTCGTCGTTGTCTACAGGAGCAGTGCTAGAAGACTGGAGGATAACAAATGTTGTCCCCTTGTTTGAGAAGGGGAGTAAAAACAACCCTGTTATTATAGACGAGTGAGCCTCATTCGGTTCTGGGTAAGATGTTGGAAAAGGTTATAAGAGGTAGGATTTATAATCATCAAGAAGGGAATATGTTGATTAGGGATAGTCAACTCATTTTTGTGAAGAGTAGGTCGTGTCTCACAAACCCTATTGAGTTCTTTTGAGAAAGTGACCAAACAGATGGATGAGGGTAAAGCAGTTGATGTGGTGTATATGGATTTCAGTAAGGCATTTGATAAATTTCCCACTGTAGGCTATTGCACAAAATACAGAGGCATGGGAGTGAGGGTGATTTAACTGTTTGGATCAGAAATTGGCTCGCTGAAAGAAGACAGAGTGTAGTAGCTAATGAGAAATGTTCATCCTGGAGTTCAATAACGGGTGATGTAACGCAAGGATCTATTTTGGGTGCACTGCTGTTTGTCATTTTTGACTCAGATGAGGGCATAGAATGATGGGTGAGTAAATTTGCAGATGACAAGAAGGTCAGTGGAGTTGTGTATAATGCTGAAGGGTGTTGCAGGTTACCGAAGGATATAGATAAGCTGCAGAGCTGAGCTGAGAAGTGGCAAATGGAGTTTAATGCAGAAAAGTATGAGGTGATTCAGTTAGGAAGGAGCAACAGGAATAAGGAATACTGGGCTAATGGTAAGATTCTTGGTAGTGTAGATGAGCAGAGAGGTCTCGGTGTCCATGTATAGGTCCTTGAAAGTTGCCACCCAGCTTGATAGGGTTGTTCCGAAGGCATACGGTGTATTAGCTTTTATTGGTAGAGGGATTGAGTTTCAGAGCCACAAGGACATGTTGCAGCTGTACAAAACTCTGGTGTGGCCATACTTGGAGTACTGTGTACAGTTCTAGTCACTGCATTATAGAAAGGATGTGGAAGCTTCAGAAAGGGTTCAGAGGAGATTTACAAGGATGTTACCTGGTATGGAGGGAAGGTCTTATGAGGAATGGCTGAGGGACTTACGGCTGTTTTCATTAGAGAGAAAAAGATTGAGAGGTGATTTAATTGTGACATATAAGATAATCAGAGGGTTAGATAGGGTGGACAGAGAGAGCCTTTTTTCCCAGATGGTGATGGCTAGCACAAGGGGACATAGCTTTAAATTGCAGGAGGATGTACAGATGTCAGAGGTAATTTCTTTAGTCAGAGTGGTAGTGGTGTGGAACACACTGCCTGAAACAGTAGTGGACTCATCAACTTTAAGGGCATTTACATGCTCATTGGATAAACATATGGATGAAAATGGAATAGTGGAGGATAGATGGGCTTCAAATTGGTTCTACAGGTCAGTGCAACATTGATGGCCAAAGTGCCTGTAGTGTGCTGTAATGCTCTTCGTTCTATGTTCATGTGACTTTGCCATGTCCTCTAACCAGATGCCTTCAAGACAATGGAGAAGATGACAAGATGCCATCCATCCGTAGGAGGCAGCGTGGGCTTCTGCTCAGGCTGCAGCAGGAGCAGGTATGACCCACTGAATGCCAGGGAAAATGTTCATACTTCATGAATGAGCATGTTTCCCCAAGGTTCCGATTTGATTTCAAACCTTTTATTAACGGTGATCCAGGTTTTCCTTGAAATGCCAATAACAAATGCTACTGAGTGTAATGTATATGCTCGGCCTAGGGACAGATTTCCATGCCATGGTGTTTCTGAATGCAGTTTTTCTACTGGCAATGTGCACGGCAGCACCCTGGGGCTGAAACATCTGAAGTGTTCTTCGGCCAGTAATTAATCTGCATTGTCTCTCCAGGCCAGCAGGCATCTATCTTTGTTCTCCCCTTTTTTTGTTTGAAAACAAGTTGCTTTTCAAAGTTCAATTCTCAACTTCAGCTCACAGTTCCAAACCAAAAATGAGAAAAATATAGTTGCTGATTTTTGTTGGCAGAGGTGTTGCCAATCACGCAGTGTCAGGCAGTATCACACAGACTTGGAATGTTACGTTATTTGCTGTTGGACTCACTACAGATTTGTCAGATTCTGCACTCACTCAACCCAGGCACACTTTCCAACTTGCCCAGCAGCAAGAGCTAATACGCAATTCTCGTGAGTGGAAATCTGCCTATTCATCATCTTTCTCTTCTGCAAAGTACTTGGCAGCTGAGGACAGTTTTTCAGGTTTGAGAACTCAGGTTAACTCACCACAGGCCAGGAAGCAACCTCCTGAAATAAAATCAGAAATGCTCACTCAAAGTTAGGCATCAGCTGTTGAAAAAGAACGTGAGTAACTCTTTCATGATAATTTTCCACCTGGAGTACTTGACTGTTTGAGTTCGTGTTGACAATACATTTTGTCGAAAAAACCCACAAAGTTTTCATCAAGAACAAGCATTATAAGTTGTAAAAGTTGCACAGTGCCACCTGGAAACTGTGCAACTTAGAACTTAATGGGTTATGGAGTTGCGTGCCCTGACTTCATTTTTGTCTGTAGTTTGTCGTCAAAATAAATTTATTGACGATGTAAAGACGGGTTTGGTTGGTCTCTAACATGGTAATACATTGTATACAATTTCACCACAGGCTGAAATCAGGCATCTTCAAAAAGCCAACAAGGCTGCTCACAGGGAGAGGCAGCTGATCCTGAAACAGCAGGAGGAGATTCAACACATGCTCCAGTCCACCATGGAAATTCAGGAGAGGCTCAAATCAGTTGGGGAGAGCAAGTTGGTTAGTATCCCACCATTTACAAACACCTGAACTGATCAATTCAAGGTTACTATTAAAGTAAGGAATTACTTACTCTGCAGCATGAATGATGGGTGGTCAATTTCAATCCAAACTTGCTATCAGCCAGGTTTCTAGTCTATATTATCATTACAATATAAATAAAACTTCTAATATTTTACAGAAAAGATGTAAGAATGGTTTGTCTGCCACTGAGAAACATCAACTTAAGCCTCGGTACCTTTATTAAGTTGATAACATGTTCACATGTTCCCTTATGTAGAGACCAAAACTCTGCAACCTAAAATACCAGGAATACCTGCTGCCGCCGAGAATACCATCCTTTGTATTCATTGATGTCGTGTTTTGTTCTGCATTCCGTAGAAGTGACAGCACAAGAAATGGAGCTTTCAGCGCAATGTATCTGTGCTTCTGTTCTTTCCCTCCCTGCAATCTGGCTCCGACCTGTTATCAGCATATCCTACAAAGGGGTCAAAACATTTTTGCACTTGATCATGTGCATAGGAATGGGACTAGGTTGTTGAGCCACTCATCTGTTTGCACTTGCTTCTATTATAATTGATCTACATCTCCCTCCCTTAATCTGTTTCCCTGAATAAACATTCCCAACAAATAAAAAAAATCAAACTCTTTTAAAATATTCAATTAATTCAAAGCTCAATTAATTCAAAACTAATGAAACACTCTGCCTCCTGAAAGGAAATGATGTTGCTTAGTTGCAGAAACCTGTCTTTGAATCTCATCTGTGTTTCACTAATTCTGGAGCTGTTTCCATTTAGGAGCAAACGTAACTTTCCATGCGCCCATCTTGGTATATTCTCAGGTTCCAACTCGACAGGAGCAGCGGAATGCAAAACAACTAGAAGTGCAGAATGTTTCCAAAGTGAGCCCCACTTCCACTCTCCTGGAAACAGATACGGAGACGTGGAGTCCCTCCTCTGTTTCGACTTCAGGCAGCGAGACCAGCAACATCATGCAAAAACAGAAGATGCGCAGTCATGTGGATGAAAAGTAATATCTCTTATGGCTTCTTATAAGGCATATTGCTGTGAAAGACTGGCAAGCCAACCAGCTCATTTGTCAGCTGGTGATGTTATGGAGAGGATGAGAAAGAGAGAGACCGAGTGGCTCTGAGCAGAGATAAATATAAGAAGTCCATTTCACTGTGCTTTTCAAAGGCAGTGTGTTTGCTGCAAATGGTGTTTCTAATGATCCCACCTGAGGTGTTGTCATGTTTGACCCTGCGAGTGGGGCAGCAAAACATCAATATGGCCTCACTGCTACTGCTCTCCAAGTAGGGGAGCTTTTTTCTTACCCTAATCTTTTTTATTCACACCCATTGCCCTGGAGTAACAGTCTCAGAATGGGATTGCACTGTGAAGATTTTCACTCGTGCAAAGCTTGCTTTGCCTTTCAGTGGAGTGTGTTAGGAAACTGGAGGTACATGCAAATGTTGCAGGAATTGTTTTTCCTGGTGGAATTATCAGCTTGACATCATTGTGTTGTGTTAGCTTTTTTATCCTATGAAGACAATTGTGTACACTACAGAGGATATAAACAGGTCTTATTAGGGCAGCACCATGGCTCAATGGCGAGCACTGCTGCCTCACAGTGCCAGGAACCCGGGTTCGATTCTACCTTCAGGTGACTGTGTGGAGTTTGCACATTCTCCCAATGTCTGCATGGGTTTCCTCCCGCTGTCCACAAATATGCAGGTTAGGTGGATTGGCCATGCTAAATTGCCCATAATGCCGAGCGATATGCAGGCAAGGTGAATTAGCCATGGGAAATGCAAAGTTACATTCATAGCTTAGGGGAGTGAGTTTGGGTGGGTTGCTGTGCGAGGGGTTATTATGGACTCAATGGGCTGAATGGCCTGTTTCCACACTGAGGGATTCTATGATTTGTTCCAAACACTTCACATCAGTGTTACTGCTCCACTTGAGAATCCTGTCACCCTTGCTCATCTATTACCCTGACCCTCTATTCCTTTCTCCCTCGAATCTTGTCTATACTCCCCTTAAACACCCGTATCATATTTGATTCAACTGCTCCCTGTTCAGTCTTCATTGGTGTAATCCAATTCTGCAGATCTTCCATATCTCCCTGATGGATTTCTTGGTGACTACTTTGTGACCTCAAGGTAGCTCTTCCCTGTGAATGGAAACATTCTGTCTGTATCCAGTCTGCTGAACCCTGTCAACATTTTAAAGACCTCTATTATGTCCCTGTTTGTCCTTCTTTCAGAGAAAAGAGACATAGCCTGTCAACCCTTTCCTGAGATGTGAACCCACACATTCCTGTGACCAACCTTGTCAATCTTGTCTGTGTACCCACTTCAGTTTCTCCTTTTTCTATTTATAGTATGATGATCAGCCTGCACACAGTATCCAAGTGTGGTTTCAGCAAGGTTTGATTCAGGTTTAGCAGATTTAATAAATAATTAGATAGGGATGATGTGCTAAACTACTGGTGTTTTTTTCTGATCTAATTGATTTAAATAAATGTGAGGTACTGCATTTTGGTAAGGCAAATCAGGGCAGGACTTAATGGGAAGGTCCTGGGCAGTGTTGCTGAACAAAGAGACCTTGGGGTGCAGGTTCCTAGATCCTTGAAGACGGAGTTTCAGTCAGACAGGGTCGTGAAGAAACCGTTTGGTGTGCTTGCATTTATTGGTCAGTGCATTGAGTATAAGAGTTGGGATGTCATGTTATGGTTGTACAGGACATTGGTGAGGCCACTTTTGGAATAATGCATTCAGTGCTGGTGTGTTGTCAAACTTGAAAGGATTCAGTAAAGGTTTACAAGGATGTTGCGAGGGTTGAAGGTTTGAGCTGAAGGGTAACCTTAAAGGTTTATAAAATCATGAGGGGCATGGATAGGGTAAATAGCCATGATCTTTTTTTTCCAGGATAGCGGAGTCAAAAACTAGAGACCATAGGTAAGAAAGGAAAAATTTAAAACTTACCTCAGGGGCAACGTTTTCACACAAGTATGGAATGAGCTGCCAGAGTTGGTAGTGAAGGCAGCAATAATTACAACATTAAACAAACATCAGATGGGTTTGTAATCTGTGGTTGGACTGTTAGGAAGGCAGTGCTTGAGATTCTCCCACTATCTAAGTCAGAAAGAGAAATGGAGCTGGGGTTGGTTTTGATGAGCTCTGTTGCCATTTGAAGTTAATGAATCCGAGCAGAAGGGGTTGTGTTGATGTAGAGGTGTAGGGAAGTTGGTTACAAATGTTTTGATTGAATATTTGTAATTTCTCTTTCATAATGTGAGGTTTTCTTGAGTATCTAAAGATAAAGCAATTTTGGGGAGATACTCAGCTGTTTTGTTTTTCTTGTTTTGCTCCTTTATTTTGTAAACATCGCTCTCCTGTCACTACTTCTTCTCTGGCTTTACGTCTCATCAGTGGGCTTCTCTCAGTGTCTGTTTTTCCATCCTACATCCCAAATTCCAGATGTCCATCTACAACCAGCTGGTCAGGTACTGTGCAACCTCTGCTTCTCACTGATCGAGCATGCTCTGTTTCATCACATGCATGTGGATGATGTGGGGGGTCGGTGGAGGGTCAAGGGGAAAGGAATTTTGGCTTCACATAGATGCAGCAAGCTGCTCGTTTGCAATATAATGCATACTTTACAATTAATCTGGAACGTGGTTTTATAGGGGCATTACTGTGAAAGCAAGAAGTTGAAGTTACACAAACAATCTTGAGCTGCTCATGCTAACAGGGTACAATAAAGATTGACCTGTTTTACGTTGAGTTGGACTTTTGCAAATTGTCTGGCAGAGTTAGCAGCCCACTAACCTTGATAAATATAACTTTAAGAAATCTGAAATTTGAGTTGCAAGGTTGAATTTTCATAAGGCAGTGCTTCTTTAAGAGGGCAAATGTGTCTTTGGTGAACATTTGAGGTATTCTTATGGATATGAAAACTTAATTGGTATGTAACCGTCACAGTAGACATGAGTATCTCCAACTACATGCAGCTACATGTTGGCTGTACTACATTTCTGAATGAAATTCACCCAAAATTAGTGAAATAATTGAAAAGTATTGCAGAATTAGAAGTGTAAATTATGTTTGTTGTGTGAATGTTGTAATATTGGAAAGCTAATAGTAACTAGCACATTCTCCCAAGGTGATTAACTACCACTGGAACTTTGTAATAATTATGCTTGTGTAAAGCTTTAAAGAGGCTGTAACAAATAATTAGCTTTTTCTTTTGTGATCCAGATAAGCAATTAACATGTTTTAGAAGTAATTGTATATTTTTCCTGTTAGTAACATGAAAAGCAAGATAATAATAAGCCCCTTGAGCCTGCTCTGTCATTCAGTCTGATCATGATGATCCCACTTTCTCCCCATACCATTTGATCTCTTTAGCCCTAAGAACTATATCTAACCCTTGAAAATATTCAATGTTTTGTCCTGAAATACATTTTGTGGTAGAATATTTTGTTGGTTCAACACGATCTGGATGAAGAAATTTCTCCTCATCTCAGTTCTGAACAGCCTAACCTATATCCTTTAGACTATGACCACTGGTTCTGGCCTACCCCACCATGAAGGCCAACATACCATTTGTCTTCACCACCTGCTGCACCTGCATGCTTACTCTCAGTGACTGGTGTACAAAGACACCCTTTGTTGTAACTCTCCCTTTCCTAATCTATTCAGATAATCTCGCTGTCTGTTTTTGCAACCAAAAATCTCAAAATTATCTTTCATCTGCCATGCATTTTCCTTATCACTCAATTTATGTAAATCACACTTGAAGCATCTCTGCATCCTCCTCACAGTTTACCTTCCACCCAGCTTTGTGTCACCCACAAACTTAGAAATAGTAATAGTTCCCTCATTTAAATCATTCGTATATATTGTCAATAACTGGGTTTGAACCATTGATCCCTGTAGTACTTCACTGGTCACTGGCTGCCACTCAGAAAATGGCCTGTTTATTCCAGCTCCTTGTTTCCTGTCTGCCAACTAGCGCTCTGTCCATGCAAATACACTCCGCACCACCCCCCCCACCCCGATCTCTCACATTATATGCTAATTTCTTATGTGGGACCTGATCAAAAGAGTTCTGAAGTCAAGGTAACACCCATGGGTTGCCCCTTATCAATTCTACTAGGTAGATCCTCAAACTTTCAGTAGATTTGCTAAGTATGATTCCCCTCTTTTAAATCCATGCCAACTCTGTCCAATCCTGTCACTGTTCAGTAAGAAACTTGACTGTACGCCAATATAGCTTGTAAATGTATCTGCTCCCAGAATTTGGAAAGCGGGCACACTGCCCTCCAAAGAAAAATCTGCTGTCACAGGCTTCACTCTTATCGCATACATTTATTGTCCAATTCTTTCATGTGATCATTGATTTTACAAACAATTTCTAAAATTCTTTAAATCCTGAAGAAATGTGACGCTAGCCCTTTGTAGAAGTGAATGGAAAGTGTGATACTTGCTTGACCTTTGTCTCTATGGATCAGACCTAACCGAACCTTTAGCAAGGTGTGGGATGTGTCCCACAAACATTTTTTAAAAAGCAAAGATTATTCTCTGAGATTTAAGTGTTCAATTAGGTATGATCAAAAAACTTCGTAAAAATTGAGAGTTTGTTTTCAGCTCCTTTAAAGAGACATGCTCTAGGCCGACAATTTTGTGACATGTGGTCATTCTTTGATAAAGGTGACTGTGTCCAACACCAAAGGATTTTGTGCAGAAGTGTCTAATTGGCTGGGTGAGCTTTATTACTGGTGTAACTTGGCTCATTTTGGGATGGAATGCTACTTTGAATTAAATCGTGTTTTTAAACTGAGGTGACTTTCTCTAACTCAAGTGTGGAAACTACGCTCAAGTTTACGCTTTTGTTTCACTTTTGCAGATGAGTATTTTTCCGATCTGTTTTATAAATAAAGTTCAATATTGAAAATGCCAGCAGCATCACTGAAGAGAAAAAGACATTATATGTTTCAAGTCCAGTGACCTGTTGTCCGTTCAGACGAAGATTTAGTGAACTTAAAACATAACTTTTCTTTTTCTTCACAGATGCTGTCAGACCTGCTGAGTTTCTCCAGCACTTTGCTTCTTCGGTTCAGATGTTCAGCATCTGCAGTTCTTTGTTTTGTTACAAATCCTAATAATTTGACTTGGGGAGTGAGAGGCAGCAACTGTGATTAACTAGGATAAAAATCCTCCACCATGGCAAAAGAACACATAATTCTTTACACTTTACAAAACACTGTACTGTAAATAGGAAATGCAGTTGAGCTAAATACAAGAAGGCATAGCACCTGACTGGTCTCAAACTTTTTCCCAAACTTTGAGGACCAGGCTATCAGAATTTTGTTTGCACGCTTCCTTTGAGATCACAGTCCACAAATGTCCCAGTACCAACCCCTGGGCCGGGCCAGGTTACCAATTGCAGTGGGGTGGGGAAATCTGTGTCAGACTGAAGTTTTATTTAAGAGCAGCATTGCAGATTAAAGTTGATGGTTTTGACTAATATTGCGTCAGCAAACTTGGAGGAAATCCTTCTGAATGTGTTGATTAACTGCACTGAGCCTATTTACATGCAGTAGTGCTGCAATGTTCTAGGATGTGTGAAGGGGCCAAGGAGACATTGCCCTGAATTTTGTTTGTGTTGTGAAATTATCACCCAAACAGTGTTGAATTTCAAAAGTAAGAATTATACATTTTGAGCTGCAGGTTAATGTCCAATTTTAGAAATGAATATCAGCGCTAGCTGACACTTTCTTTCGCTCTCCCCCGTCCTGCTTGCATGTCCATCAGGTTCCTCACTAAACGGGAGCAGAAACTCCAACGGCGACGGCGTGCGGAGGAGCTGCTGGAGTGGAAGCGGCGGCTCGATGCCGAGGAAGCTGCGATCCAGCAAATGGAAGAACAGGCTCAGGCTGCTTGGGACCAGCAGCTCAAAACAAACATGATAAAGAGAGAGGCAAGCAAGAAGATTCCCGAATTGAACGGTAATGTTAGCCTCTGTTTCTTGTTTGTTTGTTTTTCTTCAAGACAGTAATGCATTTACTGTGGTTCTGACTGCTTTCAAGTGCACTTTGGTATGGCTGATTGTCATGGCACGTGTGAGGTGGTATATTGATGTGTAAATGTCATCAGTCTGCCTTAATGCAGAAGAAGCAAGGTGTAAACCTGGCCTTTTACTTAGCCTGTCTCATTAATTCAAGGAAATCACATTTCCCAAGCATCTGCCGTGATGCATTTAAACAGAATAGGTCAGATGTTGGAATTATCATCTTTCTCAATGGTACCTTGAAACGATAGCTCAGTGTAGTTTCCCACTCACCCTCTCGAGGGAGACTGAAGTTTCAGATTTTAATTCCTTTCACTGCTGGTGGTTGCGTATCACTTGCAGAGTTGAGAAGCAGCAAAAGTTGTCATCAATGTGAGAGCTTGGATGTTGTTTATACAAGACTATGTGGCCACTTTGTTCACACGGAAAAATCTAATTTTCTTTGCAATATTGATAATTAATTTCATTCCTCCCCATTAGCAGCAACATGAAACTATCTCCAGGACTGCACAGAATGTTGTATCGGAGTATTTTGATGATGAGCAGATATGTCTGATAGTATCTGAGTTGGCTCAAGGTGCTTTTCATCAGTGACCTGTGCATACTTAACTTTCTCTGGTTAATTGTTTCTAACCTACTCCCCTTATGATACTGTTACATGCATCTGAAGTAAAGAATATATTGAAAGGAGGATGAAGTTGTAAGACAGTCATACTGAATTGTGCATCTCACTTTAAGCACTGTTAATCCATTGCTGTATAAATGTTCTAAGTATTGTTATTTTCTGTAGACACAGGCAGTGAGGAAGAATGTCCTGTGCCGCCTTGCTCCCAGCCCCACAGGGACAGTTCAGTTCCTGAGGAAGTTAGAATTTCACCTGCTCAGTCACTGGAATCACCATCAGCAGCCCTTCGGCTGACCACCAGTCCTGACCATCCTATTTTCACGGATGGTGTTTATTCCCAGGATTTTGTTGCAACACACAGTAAAATGGTAAAAGATGTTTTGCATTGTCTTTTTTACAAAAACTGTTTCTAATGAGTAAAGAATGTCATATAAGGCTGCAGAGAATAGCAAATCCTTGGCTTTGCTCAAAATCAGTCCCAGGGAAACAGGAAGTGGAGAGAATGGGAAACAATATGGAGAGGGGGGTGGGAGATCTGAGGGAATGGGAGTTCTGAGAATGAATGGAAAATATAAGTGTGGGGGGAATGGGAATTCTGAGTGGGGTTGGGAAACATGGGAGTGGGATCAAATGGAAATTCTGAGAGGGAATTTGAAACGGGAGTGGCAGAGAATGGGAATTCTGTGGGGGAATGAGAAATGTAATGTGGGAAAGAATAGGAATTTTGTGAAGGCATGGGAAATATGTGCGGGCTCGGTGGATTAACAATGGGAAATCCAGGTGGGGGAGGGGGCTCTGGGTGGGCTGGTCCTCGGAGGGTTGATGTGGACTTAAAAGCCCAAATGACCTGCTCCGACACTTTACGGAATCTCTGATTATCTGTCTCTGTCCCACCTCCGTTCTTCCACTGCAGAAACCTCGTCAATGTCTGTCTTACTTCCAGACTTGATGATTGTATTATACTACTTGTTCTATTCCAGAAAGCTGATTGGTGAAGGATAATACCAGAACCAGTCTTTGCACCATTTAAATTAATTTATATGATTATACATTGCAGGCAAGCTATTTGTATTCCTTTAATTAAATCTGTGAGAATTTCAATTTTAATTGCTCCATTCATGGAAAAGCCTTCAGTTACTAAGACAGTGACCTCTTTAATCCCCTCCCTGAACTTTACTTCTGTCTGTGTCACTTTCCTCCTACAAGACACTCGAACTGTATGACAGATTTCACATCTGCCCTTGGATCTCTGTGAGGCTCAGTATCATGTTTTATTCTATTTCTGTGAAGCTACTTGGTTTGTTTTATCATATGAAAGATTTGTTATCAATGCAAGTTTTTAAAGATAAAACAGGAAGAAAACAGGTAACTGTGAAATAAAGCATCCGAGCAGATTTCAAAAGTGATGACTGTGCTTAAAAAAGCCTCAACTTTCAGATGTGGAGGTATGATGGGTGGGTACATGCACTTTTTAAAAAACATTTGACAACGTGTCATACATGAGATTAATTGGCAAGGAATTAAGGCAGGGATAGCAAACGGGATTTAAACAGATAGAAGGGTGGAAATATAGAAAAGGACTTGGGGAAGTTCCAGAGTGGTTCAAGAAAGTCGTGGTTTCTGGCTTTGCTTCTGGGGGCACTTTTATTTCCGGTGTTCATTTCATAATTTGATTATGTGCTAAGAGCGTGTGGTGTTGAAATTCAAAGTATTGTAAAATAAGAAGAATGATGAGTGTTTTGGAAAAGTTAAGGAAGCTGTGAGGAGTTTTGAGAAGAAGCTTAAAAAGGAGTAGAAAGCTTTTGTTTTCACTCCATCAAGTAAATTTTGTATTGAGTTTGAGTACTCAGTCTTAAAAAATATACTGTTTAATGATCTGGATCTCACTCCATGTGGAAACCTTGACTTTCATTACATGGCTGAGAATAAATTGGAAATGAATTCCAGCCTGTGTCTGATTTGTCAGACATATTCTGAGATATAAAACAAAGGTTGTCGTTTGTTTGTCTCCTGTTTTCATGCTTTGATTTCACAGTTTATTAAAACCATGTATTGTTCATTAATGTTTTGAAATGAATTCCATCATTTTTGTTCCTGACCTTCAGTATCTAGATTGACCAACAGTATGTGTACTTTGCAGCAGGGCAGCCCAGTGCAGGAGCCCCAGTCCCGAAAAGATGTGCCCCGAAAAATCCAAGGGGAAATTAACTTTGCTTTTGCTGAAGATGCAGTCGAGATTGTGACACTGGTTCATGGAGCGGCTGAGGAGCTGTACAAATGGCAGGAACTTGGCCATGATTTGGGGGATTTGCAAATACCCCCAGACTTCGGGAATTATAAATGGAAGGATGATGAGAGTGTCAGCAGAAGAGCTTATTGTGAGGTGAGACCCAGATTTTGCATTTGAAAACAAAATTATTTTTTCTTTGTTAAGCAAGAAACGTATGGGTTAAGAGTGCTCCATTGCAGCTCTGATTGATGATATGTATAACAGAGCATGTTAAAAACATTATCTCGATCCTGATGACTGCATTGAATTCAATTTACCATTTTGCCCCTTCCCTAAAAATCCAAAGCCCCTTTCTCCTCCACTGTTTGTACTCTCCCATTATTAATTTATCATCATCATCATCATCATACTATTATCCGTTAAATCCCATCTGTCATAACTTTGCCCAGTCTGAGAATCTGTAGATTCCGTTTCTATTTACATAATATATAGTGTCCCTTCCAGCCACTCAGTGTTTTTTATTTCAAATTCTTCTTTATCGTTTCTGTCTTTCTATTGCTGTTTCCATTGGTTGATAATACAATATTTGATTATTATTCACCTTCTTAAAACTCTCTAGAATCTTGATCTAGAAGCTAGAATCACAGGTCATTCCGTAACTTTCAGATAAAGAAAGCCTGAGAAGTTGAACTTCTCAATCTGTGATCATGTCTGTACCTCTTTTCCTGATAACATCTTGAGAATTTGCACGATGTTGAGATTCCCAAAGTTGACCAAAGTATTCTAAGATCTTATGCAGCTTAACGTGGCTGTAATTGTTTGTGTCTATGTGGCCTTTGCTCTCATCTGATTAGGATCTTACCATTTCAGGTGTAATTCCTTTTCTTATCCACACGATGTATTACTTCATCCCACTCTTAACTTCAATTCCATCTTCCGGTAAATATTCTTCTGTAACTGTCACTGCAGTATAGTTCCATCTCTGTCCCTTCAACCCAAGTTGGAATCATTTGATTCCTTTCTCTTAAATTCCCAAGTCAAGATTGTGTTTATTACGATAACAATTAAGGACGATCTGAGTATGGGCTCCTGTGGACCCCTTCCATTCTCCACACCTTTCTTGTGTGAAATCTTTATTTTACCCTGACCTGCATTTTCCCAACTACCTCTATTCACTTGACTGTGCTCCCCTTCATTTGAGGTGCCCCTGAGTTTTGCCTTTGGTCTTCTCAGAGGTAACTACTTGAAATACTTTCTGAAAATCCATGTAAACCATGTACACTTTTTTCCCACTAATCTGCTCCTTTACTAATACAGCCTTGTCAAATCGCTTGCTAGTTCACAACCTGCTAATTAGAAATTCATGCTAATTGCTATTGTCTCTTTAACTGCTCGTCTTTCACTCCATGTTGTTAACTCTTAATTTACCAACAAATGACACAAAACTAACTGATTGAGAAATTCCTGTTTTTCTTCTTATTGAATGAGGAGTTAGCTGCCCTCCAACCCTCTGGTCGAATTTTAGGAGGTAATAATTGGAGCCATGATAGTTTGTTTTCTATTTACAGCATGTCCCACAGATGTCATTCATTTTGTTTCAAAGATTTGCCTCCTTTTATGTTGTGGTGCCTTCCTTAGTATTATGTAGGTAATCTTGTCTAATACATCTGCACCTAGCCTTGGTAGTTCTGCAATCCTTTTAAACCCTTTCTCTCATCTCTCTTTTGCCTTCTCTACTGGAATCAATGAAATTCTAAATTTATCCTTGATTCAGATCGTGAATCAAACAGTTGTTATTTTATATATTTTGAACAGTATTCCCTTTTATTTTCACTGTCGTGATCTAACAAGCTTTTTTTTTGGGTGGAGAGGACGTATCTAATATAATATTTTCTTTGTTACTCTTTTACTACTTCCAGCTTATCTTTAATGTGACAAGGGAAATCTTTGCTGACATCTTTTCTGACGACCTCCATGCCAGCCCAGCCCCGTGGATGAAGCCAAGCCGAATTAGCTCTTTGTTCTTCAAACGAGCGAGGAACCCACAGAATTTAAATGAAGTGAAGGTAATAACTCCATGTAATCCTTTTTTCCTATTTGTCAGTAATAATGTGACAAATGTGATGCTGGTTGGAGTTAAAGTATGTAGATTGAGTAAGTGAGTGACTCAACTTGTAAACAGTGGTCACTATCCTGACTTGGAAATCTGTCACTGCTTCTTGGAAGTCCCTCCCTAATGAGATTGTGGGTCTAGCTCAGCACCATCTTCTCAAAGACAACCAGGAAGGGGCAATAAGGGCTGGCCAGCCAGTGACATCCACATTTCATGAATGAAAAAAAAAATTCCTCTATGCTCATTGAGTACCAAGGAACTCCATTTTAATTCTAAACTCCTCAATGACCATTTTTTAAATGACTCAGAGGGTCTGGGCATCGCCGGCTGGCCAGCATTTATTGACCGATCCTAGTTGCTTTTGAGAACCTGGTAAGCTATCTTTTGTAACCACTGCCGTCCATGAGCTGTAGGTAGACCCACAATGCCCTTCAGGAGGGAATTCCCAGAATTTGATACAGCAATCCTGAAGAAACAATTATATTTTTCGAAGTCAGAATGATGAGTGGCTTGGAGGGGAACTTGCAGGTTGCGGTCTGCTGGTCGTGTCCTTCTTGATCTAAATGGTCACAGATTTGGGAGGATCTGGCTAAAGATCTCTGAATTTCTGCAATGCATCTTGTAGTTTGTACACACTGCTGCTACTGAGTGGAGTGTGGTGGAGGGCATGGCTGCTTGCGGATGTGGTGCCAATCAAGTGGGCTCCTTTGCCTTGGATGTGGCGACCTTTTTGTGTGTTACTGGAGCTGCACTCATTCAGGCAAGTGGGGCGTATTCCATCAGACTCCTGACTTGTGCTTTGTACTCGGTGGATTTGCTATGGGGAATTAGGAAGTGAGTTATACACCCCAGTATTCCAAGCCTCTGACCTGCCCTTGTAGCCCAAAGTATTTATATAATGAGTCCAAATGAGTTTCTGGTCCATGATAACCCCCATGATGTTCATTGTGGAAGATTCAGTGATGGTAATACCATTGAATGTCAAGGGCCATTGGTTAAATTGTCTCTTAGAGTCGTAGAGATGGACAGCTCAGAAACAGACCCTTCGGTTCAACTTGTCCATACAGACCAGTTATCCGAAATAAAATCGAGTCCCATTTGCCAGCATTTGGTCCATTTCCTCTTTAACCCTTCCTATTCATATACACCACCAGATGCCTTTTAAATATCGCCATTATGCCAGCTGCCTCCACTTCCTCTGGCAACCCATTCCATGTACACACCACCCCCTGCATGAAACAGTAACCTGTTACGTACCTTTTAAATGTTTCCCTCTCACCTCTGCCCTCTATTTTTGGCATTGCCTGCACCAGGGAAAAGACTTGTCTATTTACCCTGTCCATACCACTCATAATTTTATAAATCTTTTCACAGCCGCCTCTCAGCCTCTGGTGCTCCAGGGAATGTAACCCCAACCAATTCATTCTCTTCCTATACCAGAACCCCCCCACCCAGGCAACACCCTTGTAAATCTTTGCATAACCCTTTCAAGATTCACAACATCCTTCCAAGAGCAGGGAGTCCAGAATTGCACAGAATATTCTAAAAGAGGCCTGATCAGTGTCTTATTCAGCTGCAACATGACCTCCCAACTCCTGTACTCAATGCTCTGACCAATAAAGGCAAACATACCAAACACCACCTTCACTATCCTGTTTACTTGTGACTCCACTTTCAAGGAACTATGAACCTGCACTCCAAGGTCTCTTTGCTCAGCAACACTCCCCAGGACTTTACCATTGAGTGTATAAGTCCTGCCCTTATTTGCCTTTCCAAAATGCAGCACCTCACATTTATGTAAACTAAACTTCATCTGCCACTCCTCAGCCCATCTGAACAAGATCCTGTTGTATTCTGAACCTTCTTCACTGTCCACTGCACCTTCAATTTTGGTGTTATCTGCAAAATTACTAACCATACTATGTTCCATGTTCACATCCAAATCATTTATGTAATTGACGAAATGCAGTGAACCCAGCACCGATCCTTGTGGCACACCACTGGTCACAGGCCTCCTACTGGGAATGGTCATTGACTGGCAGTTTTGGTCCGAATATTATTTGCCTCTTGCCAGTCCAAACCTACATATTGTCCAGATCTTGTTGCCTTTGAACATAACTCCTCAGATATTGAAACAGTCTATGAATGGTACTGAATATTGTGCAACCATCCGCACTTCTGACCTTATGATGGAAGTAAGGTCAGGAACTGAGGATACCCATTTTATTTTGATCCTCGAGGAAGCTCATTTTACTCCAAACTGGAGACACAATGTAATAGCTCTGAGTGTTAGCTATGGCTCAGTGGCACTCTTCCTCAGTCAGCAGAGGGGATTAAGCAAACGCTGAAGTGAAGTCCTGGATGACAGTCCTGGTGCAGTACTGAAGTATTGTTTTCAAAGTGAGGCCCCATTTTCCACCTTGGGTGAGTTTTTTAAAAAAGATTTTTAGTGCTACTTTGAAGAGGAGTGAAGTTCTCCCTCATGGACCTGGTTAATCATGCGTCATTATGGCTAAACGTTTACCGAACCATTTCTCTAATTTGTGGGAACTTGCTGTGTGAAAGTTTGTTGCAGCTTTTGATGATATTATAATAGTGGCTGTACTTCAAAGGTTGGGAACAACATGGTACAAGTGAGATAAGTGATATGCTGTTTTTGACAGTTTGAGGTTAAGGTGGGTGACTTGAGCATTGGTTACAAAGTATTGTCCAGCACGAAGACCAAGTTCTTTACTATTGCAACAATGCAACTTCTCTTTTCTTGTGGCACTGACATTGAAGTGTACACTGGATGACTCCTTCCAGTAGCGCAGACTTGCAACACTGCAATGTGAACTTTTTACCACAGTCTAAAGTCGACATCAACCTACTCATTGTCTGACTTCCCTTTGTGCACAGTTTGTGAAGTGTTGCACTTTGCCAGGGACTGAGAATGGGCATGTGTAAATCAGCTTTTCATCCACACAGCAAATTTGGAACTGTTCATTTCCTTTGCTTTGTCTTTATAACTCGACTCAAATGTATCTTCAGTCTGAACTGTTTCACACACCAACATTTCTGTGCATGTTACTTGCCTTTGATGGTGTCAGCCGAGAAACCTATCAAAATCTTCCTGCCTGGAGCCATGTGAGGCAGTGGTCAGTGGCTAGGTCATATAGCTTTGAAGCACTCATCTGTTAAATTGAGAATGATTTGACCATCCTGAAATGCTGGGAGCGCTGTATGAATCCATGTCAGCCCCAATATTTATTGTGAGACTTCCCACAGCGCTGATCTTCAGTTGGCTGCCTACAGACGATTAAAGGCAGAACATTTTTGGAATTTGACGAAGCAGAGGCTTCTTCGAAGATGCTGTAGGCAAAGTGCTGAACCATGTAATGCAGTGAATAATTCATCATTTCTCAGCCGAGTTCTTAGGCAAAGGAACATTTCAAACCTTCTTTCAATTTGGGAGCATCGCATGTTACCTTAAAGTTGTATTGTCTGTGCTTTTGGATCTCACTAATGTTATTCATTTCAGTTATAATTAAGTTTTAAAGCATTTAGCAGATTTTTGTTTCATTGAACACGCTTTGAGTTCCATCCAATTTTACATAATTCTGAATGGGGGAAGAATCAGAAGGTCGAAGCATCAAAGTCTTCGTTGAGCAGATTTAGGGAAGAATAATGGATTGGGAGTGGGTTTGTCTGTGTATTTAGGGTGTGTGCAACAGCTGCCATTTCTCCTGTGCTTCTACCCACAGATCTTCATTTCTAATGAAGTTTTGAAGTTATTTGGGTTGAATGAAGAGCAACATCAGAAGACGACTTGGCAGAAGTTGAAGAAATTTGGCACCAAACAACGTGATCGGGTGGACCATATTTTGGTAGGTGCTTCAGTTTAGGAACTGTTCAGTTTTATATTGTACCATTGTATCACAATTACGAAACCTCATTGTACATCTGAATTTTCTATTATTTTAAATGACAAAGGCTTTATCTGTCTTTGGCTGACCTGTCTGGCTATCCTGCATTTGTCCAGAAAATGCTTCAACTTTCTGACTGAATTGAAAACTTGGCCCTCACTGGAGTAATTTGCTGAAATTCATTAGTTGCCACAAAAGTTTCAAAGAAATTCAGAAGTACATTGAATTCCTCACTCACCTAATGAAAGCAAATTACTGCAGATGCAGGAATCTGAAACCAGAAGAGAAAATGCTGGAAAATCTCAGTAGGTCTGGCAGCATCTGTAAGGAGAGAAAAGAGTCAGTTAGACTCGAAACGTCAGCTCTTTTCTCTCCTTACAGATGCTGCCAGACCTGCTGAGGTTGTCCAGCATTTTCTCTTTTAGTTCCTCACTTACCTGTCTTTTAGACCCAGTTTTACAGAAAGTACAGGTCAGGGTTCTTTGCTTAACAAGAGTTACAGTTTGTTACAAAAAATGCAAATAATTACCAACCACTGGCATATAACTACTAACTAAAACTAACAACCCCTCCCACATGCATTCCTCATTACACATACACAGATAGAAAAACAGGGACAAAGTGCACTGGGTGTTTTGCATAAAGAGAAAGACTGGGAACGTACTTCCATGGTACCTATTGATCGCTTTTCTTGAGATAATCCTTGTGCTGATCAGAATGCTGTTCCTTGATCTTCCTTCTCCAGATGCTTCCATTTGTTTTCAGGAGGCACAGGGTGACTAGTTCACATGTGTACAAGTCTGTAACTTATCAATTAATAGCCACAGCTTACAGCAAGTGCTGAAGAGAAAAGAAGCTGGTTTTCTTCAGACTTTTCACTGCGGAGACAGATCCTCAACTTGTGGAGATCTGGTGATTTCTCAATTCACTTGTATACAGCCTCGGCTGATCAGCTACCTGGGAGCCAATCTCCGTTTTTGTCCGAAGGATATTTGTCTGTGGCCTAGTGACTAGTTAGCTACTTACTATTGACTGAAGCTCCCATTGAGCACAGTCCTTGGCTGGAGCTTGTTTGAAAGTGAGTAGCACTTAGTGTGTGTCAGGGAACTTGCTAATGAAAAGTGCCAGCAATCCCTGAACAATCCTTGGGGTTTAAAATTGCTTTATCCCCATTTGAGTCCAAAATCAAAAGTATAGAAAAATTAGAAGACAGTTTTTGCAGACCTTTCCAGTCCTCCCCATGTGTTGGTGTGTCACAGCACAACATGTGTCAGCAGATTGATGAGTTTAACAGGTCTGTAAGAACACCGTTATCTTCAGGCCACACCACCACCTTGACTTGGTCAGATATCACCTTTCCTTTTATATTTACATGGTTAATCTCCTGGAATCCCTGAGCTTGCAGTGCTGTGGGAGTACCTTCAACACGCAGGCTGCAGCACTTCAAGACAAATATCTTTCCAAAGAGAAATGGGGGGGAAGCATGCATCCCAACACTGAAGTTTTAAAAAATTGGGTGCTTGGTATGCCAAAAAATTCAAATCATTGCTTTTTTTCCCTCTTTGGATCAAACATTTCCAGCTGATAGTGTGCGTCCATTAGGCAAGGGTTGGAAGTCTCTGCTCTGCACCAGCTCAAGTAGTGATACCGTCAGGCCACAGCTACACCAGGGCAGAGGGCCAGCCTAAAGTTAAAACGTGTAATTCAGTTACACTCACCAGCTCTTTCCTTGTGGTGGGTATTCCTTTCTGGTTGTGCATACTGAGTAAAACATCTCCACTCGTTTATTATGTTACTGGCAATATTGGTGATTGATCTCACTGGTTTGAGGAGTTGTGGCATTGGAATCAAATTCAAAACCAGGTAGGAACAGGATTAAGCCAGCAGCACCCTTCAGTCTGTTCTCGTACTCCTAATCATAGCTGATTTGTATCTACCTCTGTATATTGATCTCCTAATTTTTCCGAACTGTTATTTGACCTTACAAATATCTGTCAACACTCGTATTGAAATGCTGTAACAGTCACAATAGTTTTTAAGGCTGGAAGGAACCAGATTATTTTAGTATTGTTTGTGTGACAAAAGGCTTCTTCACATCATCCCCCTAATCAACCTAAGTCTTATTTTCCTGCATGCCCTATTTCTGGCATGCCTCGCCAAAGGAACTAGTTTCTCACTTCCTTCGCTGTCAAATCGTTTAATCATCTCAGTCACTTCTATAGATCCATCCCCTAGTCATCTTTACTCAAGAGAATGCAGGCCTCGTTTATCAAATAAAAGTAAAAAATGCTGGAAATATTCAGGTCAGACCTAATTTATGTAGCCAGTCCTTAACCTTCTCAGACTTGGTATTGTTTTGTACAAGAATAACTAGTGACTCTCCATTGATCTCGCAGCGAGCCCTCCAGAACTCCTGTCCAAGCTCCACTTGCTGTGTGGGAATGGCCACTTGTGTGATACTGGGCACAAGGAAAGTGGGAGGCCTGCAGTCTGAGTGATTTCAGGGCAAACGCTGCTCAGTACGAGAGGAAAGAGCTGTAACAAATAAATCTTGATATAAAAACAATAACACCCCCTCTGTTTTTTCTGGCAGGTTCAAGAGCTTTATGAGGAGGAAGCCCAATGGGTGAATTATGATGAGGATGAGCTTTGTGTGAAGATGCAGTTGGCAGATTATATTTTTGAAGTTCTGATAAAAGACACAATAAATGTACTGAATCAGATTCAGGGGCAACAGTTAAAACTCATGTTATCCTAACATGGGCCATGCCATCGGCCAACTTGTGGACTCCAGAAAAAAAACAAACCTCATGCCCCGAGCAGAGGAGAATCCACCTCGGCCTCTAAACTCCTCTCTCTGATTGAGTTTTGACATCTGGCATAGAATTTCCTCAATAAGTAGTTGGTTTGGGATATCGATCCTTACTGGAGTCAGCCGACTGGCAGGATGTGGATACCAGAAGTGCCAACTTTTCTCCTGACCTATTTATATACAACCCGACCCCATTTATTTATCCAAACTGTAGCATGGACTTGAATTCAAAGAAGATTGCACATTTAATTTTGTTTTTGTATTTACACCTACGTTTACCTTTTTAAAAAGTATATCTAGTGGTGCGATGATATGTGTTTGGTGTATGTTAGCTCTGAGACTCTGAACAATGGCTGATACCAGACACTGAATACTCCCTCTGAGTGAGGAGGACTATATCTGCATGACTGAAGTGGAAGGCAGAAGTATTGAGGATTTTAAATACTTGCACTTACTTCATTATAAGTCTTGATTTTATTTTTTGGTTTTAAATTATTTCAGAAAGGACAATTGATTTTTATTCATGTAAATGGACTGTATTTGTGATTTTCAGGAAAACGTTGAAAACTTTGAGCAGCTTTTGAGATCACTTGCACTAATTCAGAACTTCTTCAGAACTCTCTCTCTCTCTCTCTCTCTCTCCTTCAGAACTCATTCTCTTTTGCTCTCTCTCTCTCTCTCTCTCTCCCTCCATACTACAGGAATCTCTTTTTCTCCCTCCTTTCTCACCACTCCTGATCATTTCTATTGCATGGTGCTTCTGTCTGTTAATTTTCTCGAATGTTCCTCTTTTTTTAGTAAATATTTATTGAAAAAATATTATATTATAATACAGTAATGTGAATAAACCGCCGGCTACTGTTCAAGATACAGTTGTCTCATATTTTGCTTAACTTAAAACAAATCAGCACAAACTCAAATTAAATAAAATAACACTAAATTTAAGTACAATCCATTAAAATTAAATTGCACTACATTGTACTATATTACACGACTCCACTCGCCGCACTCTCCATCAAAGCTCCTGTCCACAGGAACAACAGTGATTATACTCGTATTTATGAGACCACCCACCAAATCCCCGTGATCCCCGGACCACCACATACAGCCCTCGTGCCTCTATAAAGGCCCTAATCAGTACTGCTGACAGATCCATGTTGATGTAAATTAGAAAGGGCCGCCATGTCTTATAAAATTGCTCCATTCCGTGGTGCCCCATACTGTCAGGTAATCTTGAGGGACGTGCTCCATCACAAGTCTGTGCCACCCTGCAAGACCTGGAGGCTTTGCTGATATTCAATTCATTAGGATGTCCTTCCTCACACAATGTGTAAGAATGTTGAATAACCTCTTCCCGTGCTCACCCAAAGAGGGAAGTTTCGGTCGTTCCCAAAAGGAGGGACACCAGATCCTCCCAAACTTCCATTCCCAGGATTGTCTCCAGCTCATTCACTTTGTCCCCCCCAGGATTCAAGGATCTTGTAACAGGACCAAAAGCAATGTGTAAGGATGTCAATACTGTTTTTACATTCGGGACATTTCGGGGAAGACCCTTTCTTAAACTTTGCTAACCTCTCTGGCTCCATTTGGGTCCTGGGGAGGATCTTCAATTGCATTGCTTGTGCCTTATTGCAGATTGAAATTTTCTTTACATTCCCTCATTAATCCTCCTACATTTCCGATGAGATTTCTTCCTTAACTCCTGATTCCAAATCTCCCTGACTCTCTCCAATTCCCCCAAGGCATTCCCTCTCTGCAGATGATATGAGGTACTAACTGAAAGAGTGCCCCCTCATCGGAGCACTCTTCATTCTATATCCGACTTGTTGGGCTGGGTCAAGAACGTAGTCTTCTTCTGTATGTAATCCCTAACCTGGAAATATCGGAAAAGATCCCAATTAGGGATTCCATATTTCTGACCTAATTGGCGAAAAAACATCAAGACCCCTCCCTCAAATAAATCTCCCAGACAGGGGATTCGATTACGCTCCCATGCTCTGAAGCTGGAGTCCTTTGATCCCAGTCTAAATCCTGGGGCTCCCACTAACGGGGTGAACTACAAATAGCCTCCACCCTGCCGCATTATCCTCCATGCTTTACTGTATGATAATCAGACTTTCACAATGCGCACATACCGATCTCATCTTATCCATGAACAGTAAGTTTCTAAAGGGACATCTCACCTGCGAGGCCTCTGCATCAAGCCACATCGACTTTGAGTCATTACGCACCCATTCACCGACATATAGCAACAGGGTGCTGCTTTGATACTCTTCAGATCTGGGAGGTCCACCGCCCACCCTCCATATCCTGCGGAAGTTGCAATTTGGTAAATTTAATTAAATTGCACCGACAGCGCAAAATAAATGATCCAAGCCATCCCACAAACCTCCGCAGCACCTGGTTGGGTAATAACAAAGGGAGCATCCTCACAGGATAGAACCACCAAGGAACAACATTCACTTTAATCAAGGCTATACAGCCGAGCCATGATCTGGGTATTCCCTCCCATCACTGCAAGTCCTGCTTTACCCTCTCAAACAGCGACACAAGGTTAGCTCCATACAGTTGCGGGAAGTGAGGGGTAATAAAAATTCCCAGATAGGGAAAACCTTTCTGTGACCATCTAAAAGGAAACTCCATTCCGTCCTCCAGTTTCAGTACCTGCACCAATCCCCCACAGGCAGGACTTCCGATTTTGGAAAATTTATTCTGTATCCTGAAAGGTTGACGAATAATTTAATTTTTTTTATTAGCCAGGGTATGGACTTTTCAGAGTTAGCTAAAAACAAGAGGACATTGTCCGTGTAGAGAGTGATTTTTGTTTCCCCAACTCCCACCTTCGGTGCCGTTATTTCAGGGTCTTTTCAGACAGTCCCTGCCAGTGGTTCAAGTACCAAGGTAAACAGTAGGGGCAACAGGGAACATCCCTGTCAGCTGCCCCTCCCCACACCAAAATTACTCAATTTCATATTATTCGCGATAATGCCATCCAGATTCATGTCTCCCATCAACCAATCAGGTCATACTCTCTCCCTTTCTCAACCTATCCCCACCTCACCACACAGCTCCCCCAACACCCACCCTGAGTCCTGAAGAAGGGTTACACCTGAAATGTCGACTCCTGAAGAGGTTAGACAGAGAAGGTTGGATTGCAACAAGAGTCACAGGTACTTCATATCTCATCTCATTGAATCAAACCATCGAGCCCATCAATCCTGAAAACAGATTCCAACATTGTAGTCCCATTTGCTGGTTGCACATGTAAAGTCTCTCTCAGGCTGAAGAAAGGAAGCTCTCCACTGAGAAATTAGTGAGCTTAACCCAGATCCTGAACAACAGCACAACAGAATGGAGTGATATAAGTCAGAAACAGTATAAATACAGGGCAGCCTTAATACTGCAGCTAGCACTGAGTGCAGCCAACACAGAGGGGAATGCTGGGAAGTTTGGTCAGTGTGGAAGTTCGGAGAATTCGGGGACAGAGCCTACCTTTGCTTTTCCAAACGGATTTGGAACTGTCACTTCAGCTGCTGGGAGCCTGCACATGCATTTGGTTTGAATGAAACAAAATGATAAACAAGAGAATAGGAGTCTGGTAAGCAGATCAGCTGGGAATTGTTAAGTATGAGGGACTGTCTAAATAGATTGCTTCAGGACATGTCCATTAGGGAAGGTTTATAAATTGAAAGTACTGAAACTTCAAAACAGAGATTGAAGACAATTACTGGTCCAATGAAGGAATGGATATTTTTCATTTGTAAGTGAGCTCAATATATTTATTTAATTGAAATGTTTCAGCGTAAATACATGTGTAGTGAATGTATAAAACGACCAGAACTCCCACTTGGAGGCTGAGTTGAAAAAAATGATACATTGGGGAGGGGCGGAGATACCTGGAGACTTTGTTCCAGAAGGAAGTTATAGGCCTCAGGACAGCACAGTTCAATAAGGGATGACCCATGAGGGAGGCAGATAGGGAGTTGGAGAATACTATGGGACAGGAAAAACCTTCACTCTTCTAAACTCCACTGAGAACAAGACCAGTCTTTCCAACCTTTCCTCATCACACAGCCCACTCATTCCAGGGATCAATCGAGTAAAACTCCTCTGAAACACCTCCAATGCATTTATATTCTTCCTTCAATAAGGAGACCAAACTACCCTCAGTATTTGAGATGTGGTCACACCAATGTTCAGGAAAAACTGAAACATCACAGTCTCACTTTCTGGTCCTTAAGCACGCCTACTCTTACTTTTCCCAGCCTTTTTACTGTCCATGTCTAATTGCCCTGGACAAGGTGGTGATTAGCTGCCTTCTTGACCCCCTGCAGTCTGTGTGCTGTAGGTAGATCCACAATGCATTTAGGAAGGGAATTCCAGGATTCTGACCCAGTGACAATGTAGGAACAGTGTTATAATTCCAAGTCAATCTAGTGAATGGCTTGGAGGGGAACTTGCTGGGGTGATGTTCCCATTGTATCTGCTGCCTTTGTCCTTGATTTAAGTAATCATGACTTTGGAAGATGTTGTCTCAGGATTTTTGGTGAATCTCTGCAGTGCATTTTGTAAATAATACACAGAGCCGTTACTGAGCGTCGGTGTGGAGGGGATGGATGTGTGTGGATGTGGTGCCAATCAAGCGGGCTAATTTTTTTCAACGAGATTTAAATAAAATAATGTAAGACAACATAAAATAAAATAAAAATGTGCTGCCTTTTTGATAAAACAAAAAATTAACTCCTCCTCTCCCCACAGAGGCTGCACCTGTTCCCTTTCTCCAGCATCGTGCTTCTATTTGAGATTTGCAGTATTTTGTTTATGTATCTGTTTTAATGCCATTGGTTATAAGAGAAGCATTGGTCAGCACACTGGGGAGAGTTTCTCTGAGATGGTCACAAAGCCCTTATATTCACATTGACCTGAGAGGGCAGTGGTTTAACCGATCATCCAGCAGATGGCGTCTTTGCCTTTGCCAGCCTCAGGATAGTGCTCCAGTGTCTGGAGTGGGGCTTGAAACCTGCAGGTTCAGGTGACGGTGTTATCACTGAGGCCGTCTATTCTTTCCTGGGATGTGGGTGTCACTGACAAGACCAGCATTTGTTCTCCATCCCTAACTGCCCTGAAACTGAGTGGCTTGCTCGGTCTTTCAAATGGCAGGTACGGGTCAGCCACATTGCTGGAGTCCTGGCAGAGTCAGGCATCTACATCAGGTCTACAAGAACAAGGCTCTTTGGCCCAATGAGCCAAAGCCAGTCAAAACAACCACCCACTATTCTAATTCCATGTTCCAGCATTCGGCCTGTATCCCTGTATGCCTTGGCATTACAGCTGCACATCAAAATACGTCAATGTTATGGGAGAGTTTCTGCCTCAACCACCCTTACAGGGAGTGAGTCCCAGACTGCCACCACCCCCTGGGTGAAAATGTGCTTCCTTATCTTCCCTCTTAACCTTTGGCCATTTATCTTTAATCTGTACCCCTCTGATCATTGATTATAATATAGAACATAGAACATAGAACATAGAAGGATACAGCGCAGTACAGGCCCTTCGGCCCTCGATGTTGCGCCGACCAAATCCTACCTAACCTATACTAGCCCAATAACTTCCAAATGCCTATCCAATGCCCGCTTAAATGACCATAAAGAAGGAGAGTTCACCACTGATACGGGCAGGGCATTCCATGAACTCACAACCCGCTGTGTGAAGAATCTACCCCTTACATCTGTCCTATACCTACCACCCCTTAATTTAAAGCTATGTCCCCTAGTAACACCTGACTCCATTAGCGGTAAAAGGTTCTTAGTATCTACCCTATCTAAACCCCTAATCATCTTATACACTTCTATCAGATCTCCCCTAACCTTCTCTTCTCCAATGAGAACAGCCCCAAGTGCCTCAGCCTTTCCTCATAAGATTTTCCTACCATTCCAGGCAACATCCTGGTAAACCTCCTCTGCACTCGTTCTAAAGCTTCCACATCCTTCCTATAGTATGGCGACCAAAACTGCACACAATACTCCAGATGAGGCCGCACCAGAGTCTTATACAACTGCAACATGACCTCAGGACTCCGGAACTCAATTCCTCTGCCAATAAAGCCCAGTACACCATATGCCTTCCTCACAGCACTATTTACCTGGGTGGCAACTTTCAGAGATCTGTGTACATGGACACCAAGATCCCTCTGCTCATCCACACTACCAAGTAGCCTACCATTAGCCCAGTAATCCATCATCTTGTTATTCCTACCAAAGTGAACGACTTCGCACTTAGCTACATTGAATTCCATTTGCCACATTTCCACCCAGCTCTGCAACTTATCTATATCCCGCTGTAACCTACCACTTCCTTCCTCACTATCCACAACTCCACCGACTTTTGTGTCATCCGCAAACTTGCTTACCCAGCTTTCAAGTCCTTCCTCTAGATCATTTATAAAGATAACAAAAAGCAATGGTCCCAAAACAGATCCTTGTGGTACACCGCTAGTAACTGCGCTCCAAGATGAACATAATCCATCAACTACTACCCTCTGTCTCCTTCCAGCCAGCCAATTCCTAATCCAAACCTCTAATGTATCCTCAATGCCATACCTCCGAAGTTTTAGCATTAGCCTACCATGGGGAACCTTATCGAACGCCTTACTAAAATCCATATACACAACATCTACTGCTTTACCCTCATCCACTTCCTTGGTCACCTTCTCAAAGAACTCAATAAGGTTTGTGAGGCACGACCTGCCCTTCACAAAACCATGCTGGCTATCCCTGATCACATTATTCCTACCCAGATGTTCATAAATCTTATCCCTTACCATTCTCTCTAAGACTTTGCCCACCACTGAAGTCAGACTCACTGGCCTATAGTTACTAGGGCTATCCCTCCTCCCTTTCTTGAACAATGGGACCACATTCGCTATCCTCCAGTCCTCTGGTACTATTCCCGTTGACAACGACGACATAAAAATCCAGGCCAATGGCTCTGCTATCTCCTCCCTAGCTTCCCATAGGATCCTGGGGTAAATGCCATCAGGCCCAGGAGACTTATCTATATTCATCCTTTCCAATATTCCCAAAACCTCTTCCCTGCATATTTCCAGGGCATCCATTCTAATTATTTGTGATTCCATATTCACATCAGCAACAGTGTCCTGTTCCTGAGTGAATACTGATGAAAAGTACTGATTTAATGTCTCTCCAATCTCCTCCGCCTCCACACACAACTTCCCACTACTATCCTTGACTGGACCGATACCTACCCTAGTCATCCTTTTATTCTTGACATACCTATAGAAAGCCTTTGGGTTTTCCCTAATCCTACCAGCTAAAGACTTTCATGTCCCCTTCTCGCTTCTCTTAGCTCCCTCTTTAGCTCCTTCCTGGCTACCTTATAACTCTCAATCGCCCCTACTGAACCTTCACGCCTCATCTTTACATATGCCGCCTTCTTCCCTTTCACAAGGGACTCCAATTCCTTACTAAACCACGGCTGCCTCACAAGGCCCTTTACACCATGCCTGACTGGTACATACCTATCGAGGACACGCAGTAGCTGCTCCTTGAACACTCCCCACATCTCATTAGTGTTCTTCTCTTGAAGCCTGTTTTTCCAATCCACACATCCTAAGTCATGCCTCACTGCATCATAATTTCCCTGCCCCCAGCTATAGCTCTTGCCCTGCGGCGCACGATTATCCTCTCCATCACTAAAGTAAAAGTCACCGAGTTGTGGTCACTGTCCCCGAAGTGCTCACCTACCTCCAAGTCTAACACCTGGCCTGGTTCATTACCTAGAACCAAATCCAATATAGCCTCCCCTCTTGTTGGCCTGTCGACATATTGTGTCAGGAAACCATCCTGCACACATTGTACAAACACCGACCCATCTAATGAACTCGAGCTATAGCTCTCCCAGTCAATATCTGGGAAGTTAAAGTCCCCCATAACAACCACCCTGCTACCTTCACTCTTTTCCTGAATTATCCTCTACTTCTCTAGGACTATTAGGAGGCCTGTAGAAAACACCTAACAGGGTGACCTCACCTTTCCTATTTCTAACCTCAGCCCAAACTACCTCAGATGGCAAGTCCTCTTCCATCGTCCATTCCACTGCTGTGATACTGTCTTTGACAAGTAATGCCACGCCTCCCCCTTTTTTACCCCCATGTCTGATCCTACTAAAACATTTGAACCCTGGAACGTGCAACAGCCATTCTTGTCCCTGTTCTACCCACGTCTCTGTAATGGCCACAACATCGAAGTCCCAGGTACCAACCCACGCTGCAAGTTCACCTACCTTATTCCTTATACTTCTGGCATTGAAGTATACACACTTCAATCCACCTTTCTGGTTACAGGCACCCTCCTTAGAGATCGCTGCATTATTCCTAACCTCCCTACACTCAAGGTCCTGTACCCTAAAGCTACAGTCCTGGTTCCCATGCCCGCGGAGTTAGTTTTAAACCCTCCCAAAGAGCACTAGCAAACCTCCCCCCAAGGATACTGGTGCCCCTCAGGTTCAAGTGTAGACCATCCTTTTTATAGAGGTCCCACCTTCCCAGAAAGGACCCCAGTTGTCCAGAAACCGGAATCCCTCCCTCCTGCACCATCCCTGTAGCCACGCATTTAACTGCTCTCTCTCCCTGTTCCTCGACTCTCTATCACGTGGCACGGGTAACAAACCAGAGACTACAACTCTGTTTGTTCTAACTCTGAGCTTCCAACCTAGCTCCCTGAAAGCCTGTCTGACATCCTCACCCTTCTTCCTACCTATATCGTTGGTGCCAACGTGGACCACGATCTGGGGCTGCTCCCCCTCCCCCTTAAGGACCGGAAAACACGATCAGCGACATCACGTACCCTTGCACCTGGGAGGCAACATACCAAACGTGAGTCCCTGTCGCCCCCACAACCGTCTGTCTGTACCCCTCACTATCGAGTCCCCAAGAACTATTGCTCTACCTTTCTCCACCCTACCCTTCTGAGCAACGGGGCCAGGCTCCGTGCCAGAGGCCTGAACCTCGTTGCTTGCCCCTGGTAAGTCATCCCCCCCACAAGTATCCAAAACGGTATACTTGTTCTTGAGGGGAATGACCGCAGGGGTCCCTGCACTGGCTTCCTCCTCCCACTCCCCCTCACTGTCACCCATCTATCTTGAACTTTCGGAGTAACTACTTGCCTATAGCTCCGATTTATGACCTCCTCTGCCTCCCGAATGATCCGCAGTTCATCCAACTCCAGCTCCAGTTCCCTAACACGGGTTTGGAGGAGCTGGAGATGGGTGCACTTCTTGCAAGTGTACTCAGCAGGGACGCTAATGGCTTCCCTCACCTCATACATGTTGCAAGAGGAAACATTGCCCTCTCTGCACTGCCATCCCTCTAAAAGTAAGCTTTCCTTAAAAAAAAAACAAAAACCAAACTAAATCTAAAGAAACAAACAAGGAAAATGCAGCACTTACCCGCTAGTCACAATTGGTCTTATTATTAGGTTAGAGGAGGGGAAGGGTGGGAGGCACTACTCGTGTAGTGCTCGGGTGACTCGCCTACGCGTTTAAATAAGGGGAGAGAGAAAAAAACCTTTCCCAGGTAACCTAGCGGCCTTCCGGGTCTGCTACCCCATGTCACCAAGTCTCCCTTCATTGACACATGACAGTCCTTGACTGTAATGCCTCAGAGAGAGTCAGGCATCGGAGGCTCAGGGTCTCTGACTCTCAGGCCTGTTATGTCAGTGAGCATTTCTCCTTGTTTTCTCCTCGTAACGATTTGAGCTTTTCTTGTGAAACCCAGTTGGATTTCTTTAATGGCATTGAATCTCCCACACGCTCCCACCTCCCTTGATGCTCACCCTTGTTTGGTTAATTCTTCCCATTTTCCTTCTCTTCTTTCAGTTCATCCATTTCAGTAAAGTCTGTGATATTTCCAGGGAGGATGTGCTCTGGAAACCGCTATTGACAAACTCATTGCCCTTCAATGGAAGGAAGACATCAATGTTTGCAGCAAACCTGGACTGTGCCCTTGTGTACCTTGTCTGAAGGATTCCATGTGATTCTGTCAGCCTCCATCCCAGCCTGATAACCATCTCGGACATTGGAAGGAAATGCCCAGGGAGCAGATTAACATGGTGCAAAAAGCCTTTTAGCTGAAGCTTCAGTGTTTGCGCTCAGTGTGTATTATCACTTGCTCATTGCTCCCCTTTTTACATGATCATGGAGAGAGAACTCTTGCTGGTGCAGTTTTTTTTAATCATCTCAGGATATTTGAAAGCTGTGAGCACAGTGCAGTCACTTTCACAGACAAGATGGTGAGTCCCCCGGACAGGAAACAAATTACGAGACCAATCTATTCATAGAGTCATAGAGATGTACAGCATGGAAACAGACCGTTCAGTCAACCAGATATCCCAAAACCCAATCAATCCCACCTGCCAGCACCCGGCCCATATCCTCCAAACCCTTCCTATTCATATACCAATCCAAATGCCTCCTTAAATGTTGCAATTTTACCAGCCTCCATTCTTCCTCTGGCAGCTCATTCCATACACATACCACCCACTGTGTGAAAGATTTGCCCTTAGGTCTCTTTTATATCTTTCCCTCTCACCCTAAA